>NC_065511.1:9179127-9225882 GCF_006386435.1 Epinephelus moara
TCACAATATAGTCACTGACAGGGGCGGACAGGGTCCCCCTGTGCCCGGGGGGGGACAGGGGGGACATGACTCCCCCTTCAGTAAAGCTGTACCCCCCTAGAATCATTTGAGACACAATTAATAATTTTTGAACAATGCAGTAGTATTTATTGAAAGCACAATGTAAGCGGTGCTCATTATAATCGCGCAATAATGTGCTATTTAAATCTTAAAAGATTTAGTCCCACACTCTTTCCAACGGGCAGGGCTGCTTGGCAGCAGTAGCAGCGTGTGGCTGGAACCGCTGCCCACATCGCGCATCGCAGGGTAAGATGTTCACTCACACAGACACAGTTTAACTTACACAAGTTACAACACATCCCATTTACTGTTACAACAAGCCCCAGGCCCAGGCTGATAATATAAACTGTCTGCAACATTTCTCCAAGAGCAGTCAGTGGAGAGTAATCTCTCAAGACAGATTCTGCAATTTACATTGTAGAATCTGTCGGCAGCCCTGTGTGAAAGACGACTCGAGAGAGGGGGAGAGCGGGGCTTTGAGTTTGAAAGATGCTGCGCTTTAGCCAATCACAATGGAGGGGGCGTGGCCGAGACGTGCAGGTGTCCCCAGGAAATGTGTACCTACAGAAACAGCAAGCTCCATGTCCATAGCGACCGCTCCACCCAAAACGCTGTCTCGTCAACGTGAATTTTTTTTTTTTTCCCAGTGGATGTCTTAGTTACAACATGATTGAGCTAACTGGAGTAGTTTCATATTGTATCCGACAACGGGAGGCTTTTAACAGATGACGTCCTGATGTTAGCTTTGCTAACTGTCCCTGTCAGCTGCAGCCACTGATGCTTTCTAGACATTGTGATTTCCCAAAACTGAATAAATACCACACATAGCAACACAAAACTGCTTTGCTAGCTCACTCATGTTGTAACTAAGATATCCTCTGGAAAAAATATTTTATTCACGGACCGTTTATTGAGTTATTACCTTATTTTTATACAGTCTATGGTTATTACAGATATGGATATTTCCAGATTGGTGGCGGAGCAATGGGTACCTGTCTGTAGGCTCTCCACCTGTCAGTGAGACAAACATGAATGACGTGCAGACGAGGAGCGGTCATTACGCACGACCATTACGCACGGTTGTGGCGGAGCGGCTGGTATGGGTACCTGTCTGTAGGCTCTCCACCTGTCAGTGAGACAAACATGAAAGACGTGCAGACGAGGAGCGGTCATTACGCGCAACTATTAGGCACGGTTGTGAGGTGCGCAGCGGCAGATCTCACAGCACACTGTTTATAAACCAGTTTACCAGTTTAATTGCAGGAAATGTTTAGTTTTAGTTTTAGTTTAGTTAGTATAGACATTCACTCTGCCTGTTGGAGAGATAGAGAGAAGATTAAAGCGTCAAATTGCAGTAAAAGATGCTGTATAAAAGACAGGCTACAACTTTTTTTCCTTGTCCCCCCCTAGAATTATTCTCTAAAATTTTACTGTTTATTGTCCCCCCAACTATGAAATGGGATTTTCGCCCCTGGTCACTGAAGTAAATATTGGACCCAGTTTTCACAAGCCACATGTCTTCCAAACATTCTGACAAGTTAATGGCATTTTTCAGAAAGTCAAATCAGGAGAAAATGAATGTTGTTCAAGACATGTCTATGTCTCTGCAACTCACTCTGTTGGTGCTAAACCATCAGTCTGGTTTAAAAAAACAAACAAACAACAACAACAGAAATTAATGTAAAACCATGATAATACTATTATTATTATTACACTATTAGACTGATATGATCTTGTACTGGGTTGATATCAGATATTAAGTTAGCGGATAAAATAAGCAGCAAAATAAAGAGCAAACATTAAATTTGAACTATATATAGTTTTGTAATGATTTGAATCCGCTTTCATCATTTCACACGATGTTGACAACACTTTCAAAAGGAGGTGGGGGGTTAAGCAGGAGAGGAGACCACCATCCACTTAGGAGACTGGTAGTGTTTACGTTATCTTTTGGGTTTCTTTGGTTTTCCCCACATATTCAACATGCTAGCATTGCCTAAATTTATAACATTTCTCATTGACATGAATTAGACTAGCAGCTAGTGGTCTTTTCCTCTACCCATATGAGGCCAGGATTAATCACACAAAAGATGCTATGCTATTGGGGCGCCGGTGGCTTAGTGGTAGAGCAGACGCCCCATGTACAAGGCTGTTGCCGCAGCAGCCCGGGTTCGACTCCAGCCTGTGGCCCTTTGCTGCATGTCACTCCCTCTCTCTCCCCCTTTCATGCTTGTCTGTTCTATCCATTAATGGCTCAAAAGCCCCAAAAAATATCTTAAAAAAAAAGATGATATGCTATTTTGTGGGGGCTGTATTGTCTTCACAGTTTATTGTCAAAGATAATAAAAGCTTCAACTCCACTGCGTAGAATGGTTTTCAGTTTACAAACATAAATTCGAGGACTGTGTCACATTTCTGGGGAGGTGCACGTCAGGCTATGGCGTAGGTACGGCATCAGTTCAACACAGAAGTATAAAGCCCGCTATAGGCCGTCTGCTACTAACGGTCTGACAGTCTGCTACTTCAAGCCCCACACCCTTTAAGCCTAATAAAATGTAATGGGTGAATATGAAAATTCAACCTCTGTACAGTTGTCCTAAATGTTGAAATTAGTTATAGAGAGCAAAACTGTTTGTCTTTGGCACAAGGCAGTAAGCCTGTTTATTTCTGCTGTAAAGTTGGACATCTTAACATGGGGGTCTATGGAGAATGACTCGCTTTTAAAGCCAGCCTCAAGTGGCCAATAGAGGAACTGCAGTTTTTGGCACTTCAGTGTTGGCCTCATTTTTCAGCCCCAGAGGTTGCCCCTCGCTTTTCCAGACTCTGCATTTCCTGAATTTTAACAATAGAGCAACCGAGGGGGCAAGAGCAAAGTAAGCATGAGCTAGAGTCAGATTGGACACTATGATTATTAGATCCATGTTGAAAAATACAGTAATTTTCCTTTCATTCCACACCTGCAAAAGTGCAGGTTTAAACTGGATCATGACAAAGTCCTTTAAGGTTGAATCCTAAACATAAAGTCACATTCACATATAAACTACCCTTTTTTAGTATGAACAGTGTTGGGCAGTAATGCGTTATTAGTAACGCGTTACAGTAGTCTCTATATACAGACTCTACATTCAGTGAATGTAGAGTCTGTAGGCAAACCCCGGAGATCTTGCCTCCGGAAGAAGAGCGGAAGGGCCCTGGTTTCCGGTTGTAGGCTGTTTGTAGTTTGTGATATTGACCAATCACGTTTGAGCCGGCTGCAGTTGTTGCCAGGTTAAACCATAGACATATATACATAGACGCCGCATCGAGCGCTGAGCCGTACCTCAACGTTGCTGCCATATTGGATGTGGCAAGGCTGCGCTGTAAACTAATACAAGTGAATGGACTTAATTTCATAAAGTGCCTTTCTACAAAGAAATTTACGTTAATGCTTCTCGTCTATTCATTCACACATGCACTAATATACTTGGGAAACAGTTAAGCACCAAAAACAATGTATTTGATCTTCTCAGATGGCTAAGATAAGAACTTTATTGATCCCACACAGGAGCAATTCACCTTACATCAGCTATAGAGAACAGGGTAGTGCCTAAAAACAATACACACAGCTATAGAGAACAGGGTAGTGCCTAAAAACAATACACAGTAGCCTATACATATATATATATATACATAGCCAGGAAGTTTCCACTCTGAGGGAAGCGCTGGAAACACAGGCAAGCATGATCGAAGACCAGGGAACGGCTGCGGCTCTGGATCGCCGGATGACGGACTTGGAGAGGTGCCATTGCCATGGATCACCCGGCTGGGCCCGTGGGGCTGGTGCTGCTGCGTCGGGATCGCAGGAGTGGGAAGCGCCGGGGTCGGCGGAGCCTGCTCGGCAGTCACTGGGGGTGACGGCATGCCCCCAACTCCTCTCCCCAGCATGGAGTACCATTCTGAAGGAAGGGAAGCGCAAGCCTCAGAAGCCCCAAAAAGTGTAATTGTGTAGGATATCTGAGTCACCAAACAGCTTAATTTCAGCGCTTGCAAATCCTGCCATGAGTACGGTTAGGTTCACCTCAAGGCTTTGGAACCATTGGCGTTTTAGTTTATATGCAAGTATTTGCTATTTTTGTATCTGTCTGTCCTTTTACTGTGTCTTGTATTTTTATTGTAGGTCTACTGTACTATATACAGACACACACACACACACACACACACACACACACACACATATATGAGATGAGAATTAATAGGACCACTGAAGCTGGTTAACAATGTGTTAGCCTGGATTAGTTAAAGGTAGGGTCTGGAGGATTTTCCAGTTGCTGTTTGTAAACACACATTCAAATTTGGCCCCTCCTATCGGGCTCAACTCTCCCGGGTGCACGGAGCCCGGAGGTACGGAAGAAAGCTTCACAGGGTGCACGGAGCCCGGAGGTACGGAAGAAAGCTTCACAGAAGAGGTTCAGGCAAGGCTCGCGCTGGCGCATGCTCGGACACGCTCGGGCACGGCACCTGCGCTCTCTCATTGGCTGGAGAAATCTCCGCCCAGAAGCGGTCCGAGCTCACAAAAACATCAAAATACAGTTAAAGGGCAGGAACTCTGCAAACAGAGTCACCACCACACATGAGTAGAAGCCCATAGGTGATGATTAAGCAGGATTTCATTTGTATATGTCTATATTTTGTTTTGTTTGAAAATCCTCCAGATCCTACCTTTAAACTACATTTAAAGAATAGCGCTGTGAAGTGGAAAATTGTGTAATAAGTATTGGTTAAAACACATGTGCAACAAATAATGACGAAACCTTGGCATTACTACTGCCACAAATAGTTCAAAAGTTTATGAGTATTTCTGTAAATATCTGCCCATCACATCTTCCCAGAAATGTCACACCCCGTACATAAGGCTCCTACTGAGTTTTTATGTCCATCAGTTGGTAGAGTAGAAAAGTGCCAGGTGCATTTCTTTATTTTCACTTTCAGATGAAAGCATGAAATACTGCCAGCATTAGCAAACGCTAAAGGACAACAACAACTTGCCCAATAGCCCAGTGAACAATCACTGAAAGACTTTCCATTTTTCTGGTGATTGTGTTAAGTCTCACATAAAGAAACACTATTGATCCACTTCAAACTGGCTGATGAAAACGCAACTAATTCACATTTTTGTGGCATTTCAAAGGTTTGCATAAAATTAGCTTGACAGTTAGATGAAAACATATCTTTGGTTACTCTTTTGCTTTCTATTAGTCCCCCGTTTTCACTTTTCTCTTCTCTTATGTGTCTGTCCCCCACTTTCTTCCTCTGTCTTCCTCTCATCTATCTCCCCCCTTTCATCCCTTTCCCACTTTCTTCACTTTTCTATCCCTCTCTTACACCCCTTTCTTTCCTCTTTTATCTCTCTTCCCCTATTTCTCCTCTCAGTCATCTATCTACTTCTGTGTCGGAGCATTACAGAGCCGTCAGAGTCAATGGTGTCCCAGTCAGCAGCACAGGTCAGGTAATGAATCTCTCCCCCTCCTCCGGAGCCCAGAGACACGGAGCTCTTTTATCACCCGGCTCAGTGGGGGCAGGACAGAGTGGGATGGAGATCGGTCGGTGCAGGTCCAGGTTAGTATGGAGAGACCACCATACAGGCTCTTCATCAGCCTGTAATGTGGGCTGGCACACAGCAGACTGCAGCACGATTGGGGCTGGGTCAAAGAGCTGATATGGATACTGCTGGTCTTTTCTACAAAAGAGAACTAATCTCGACATGAAAATATGCTCACTGATATGTTTAAAAATGCAAGAACAAATGTTCCAATCCCCATTAACTAGACACTTGAATACATTCCCATTTAGATATAAAACAAGCAAAAATAGAAAATGTTAAAAAGGAAAACTGGAATATTTCAGCGATGCAATTGATTCCAAATGTTAAACTAATCATATTCTAAAACATGCACACAAGATAATTTGTTTTCAATTACAGGCTGGTGGTTACTACAGCTAAATGAAAGTGAAAAAGTCTGTTTAAAGATATATTTTTAATTTCAGGCCTGAAGGCCTTATTAAAGACTTATGGCCTGAATAAAAACAGAAAATTAAATTCCTTTGGTTTTGTTATGACATCACAGGTCTGACTTCCATACAAATGCCACCTTTTTTTGTATTTTCAGAGGCACAGTCAAACACTGAGCAATCATGAAACAGTATTACCACAAAACTACTGCGCTTTCTGTATATTCGTCATTCAAGGTCACATTTCAGTCCCCACATTTTCAGTCCTCTGATGACCCGTCTCAATGGTGGAATGTAATTTAATTTGGTTAAAGGGTCAAGTTCAATGTTGAATTTAATAGTTTGTAAGGTATGGTTGTAATGTCCTGTCTCCAGCATGCTCTCTTCACCTTGTTTTATTCCGACAGATGTTTTATGTTCTGCCTTTGGTAAAAATAAATGGGATTTTTGCATCAAATGTGCTTTGTTAAAAAAGGTGAAATGAGGGGAGAAGAAAATACACAAGATAAACTTAATACAGTTTAAATAAATGGCTAAATTAAATTAAATTCTATGCTAAAAGGCACAGTGCAGACTGAATTTTCATTTGATTCTAAAGTCACTGAGGTGTATGGGTAGTGGCTATACAAAACCAATGCTCAAAGTGTCCTCAATTACAGAAGAAATGAAATTCCTTGATAATACAGAGCGTTAAATGCAGTCAAAAGCAGTTACTTCCAATTCCTTTTCACATTAATAGGGGAAGGATCCCAAATCCTTAATTTTGGTTAGAGCAACTGCAGTGGTTAACTGTTGTTGATAAAAACCTAATTTTATTGATTAAATGTTTATATTATGGAGACACAAGACATAACTGGTAAATAACTAATGCAGTGCATAGGAAGGCCTTTGTGAGTGGGTACAGCATCTCACAGCCAATCGATTAACTGAAACTTGAGTAGAAAAAATACATCAATGAGTTAAAGGTATACTTCTCAGGATATGTCAGTTCTTGTTTGTATTGAAGAGGCTTTTGCTCACCAGGATAATCAGCTTCTGTCATCAGCTGCGTTGGCACAGCAGAAAGAAGGATTGCCTGCACACTGACTTGCATTTACACAGCAATGGTTTTTAATGAAGCAACGTTTCGTCCTCAGGACCTTTATCAAACATAAGTTCTTGTTTGTAAACAGTGTCGCCAGCGAAAGTTAAAGTCATTTTAGAAGGGGCTTTATCCTCTTTGTGCTTCATTGTGTTTGTGTTTTTCCGGCACTGTGTCAAGGTTTTTCGTAGCCTCCTCTTGGGTATGTGCTGGTTACGATCTGGCAATTGATCGCTACCTTTTTAAGTCCTGACCTCGTCTGTGTGCTGTGCCCAGGAATGTCCTGACCAAAGCAAAATGTGAAGAAAATAAGAAAATACAGGCAGAGGGCAGAATCTCTGCAGATAAATACACCACCAAACACCTCAAGTAGGTCATAAGTGATGACTGAGAGAGATTACTTTTGTATGAGTCTATACATTGTGTGGTTTTTTTTTTGATCTATTGAAGCAGGTTGTTGGATCTGAAGATTAAGTGGTGAAGAATCAATTTTAAATGTAAATCAGTGGAATATTATAGAAAGAAAAGCACTATGATTTGATGGGATGATAGAAAGAATTTTTTTTTATTTTATTGGATAAAGCTTTTTGTTTCACATATGAATGCAGCATGAGGGCACCATTGAAGATGCTCTGTTTTCAAGGAAATCAATTTTTTTTTTTTTTTTTTTTTTTTCAGGAAGTTTAACAAGATGGTTACTTATCCAAGGTACTGCAACTAAAGAATCCTCTACAGCCCACCATCATAAAACTATTGACAGGAAACCTCCAACTGCAAACAAGGTCAATTATTACTCCATGAATTATTATTATAAATCCTTTATTGTTTTATATTTATAAAACTTTAACCATGAAACGTTATTTTTATATCTGTGATGTCAAACCCATGTAAAGACTATGAGCTGAGCAGGACGACTGGGCAGGACAGGACAAACACTCATTTGCCTATGCAGTGGGCTACATAATATGGACGCAAACCAGGAGGTGAGAGAACCTTTGAAGAGCAATTCTTATTTAACTGAATCGGTGCCATTTTGGAGTCTGGTATTCAGTTCTAATAATACCTTAATGCTTTAAATACATGCAGCACCCTTATCACAACACAATGTATCACAGATAAATGGATTGAATGAATGAACACCCATTGGAGAGTAAGACTGCGTTCACACTGTGAATGACACAGCAACAGGCTACAAGTCAATGGAAGCCGGTGGCGTAAGGCTACAAACTGACACCTACACTTATTGCTGCGTACGGATGTGACATGCTGTAAATCAAAGCTGAATGGCTCTCAACTTTTTTTCAGTGCTCCAATGATGCGATGAGGCGTCAGCCAATCATGTTTTTGTTTCTAGCTGTTGTACTGTGTTATTCAGCTTAATTAGCTGATGCTACGCTAGCTTTATGTGCAAAAAAGGATGCAATGCAATGGCGTTTAGACACTGATCAGAAGCACAAGTATTTTTTTCACCAAATACAAACTTAAGATGGCGCTCAGCTGAGGTGCTTTGTGGCAAATAGCGGCCCTGTGATGATGTTACTAAGTTAACGAGTGCTTGAGCAACACTTCAGTGGCGACAATGTAGCTGGTCACGCTGTAGCATTGTCACTTGTGTGAACACAGCATAAGTGGTGTGGTGTGGTGGCTACGATTGGTTGTGGCTAGTTTTGTTGATGGGAAAATGGATACAACGAGGGAACAGGTGTTGCTTCTCATTCAGATGCAGAAAAAATTAAGTGTTTGATGACAACATTTTCTGGTGAAAGACCCCCAACTCCTGTTGTTGTCAATTCAGCATCAGCATAATCCATAAAGATAAACTGTATTCACTAGGGTTGGGTCGGTTGTCGGCAATACCAATTCGGTTCGGTATTCCGTCTTGGACGTTTTTTTTTTTTTTTTTTTTGAGACCACACCACATACTCGGGCGGAACGTACGCGGGGCGGACTCCGCGGAGGTCCGTCCGGTAAAAGTGGATGTCCGCAAGCCCTGTGTGCGCAAAGCACGACCGCGCGGACTCCGCTCCACGCACCAGTGTCACACAAAAGACTGTTCGGCATGTATTTTTCACATCGCGGGGAAGTTTCACAGACATTTTTACACGGAGTCCGCTCCGCTTATAGTACGCCCGAGTCTGTGAGCACCTGTGTCTGCCTCTTCACCAAGCGCACAGCAAGCAGGAGAGAAAGGGGGGTGGGGCGGGGACTGAGCTAGGGGGTGTAAGTGCGCATGCGCCGAGGTCTCTACTGTAGCCTGGAATTGGTTTAATAGTGACGGGGAGTCGATAATGGCGGACAATTTAGTCTCGAAATCAAAGAATGCGCCACTATGGCAACACTTTGGCTTTGAGCCAGACGAAGGAGGCAACCCTTGTTTGCACTGATTGAGTAAGCTGCAAAATTTATTTGTAAGGAATAAAAGAAACAACTTGTTGCTGTTGTGCTAAGGTCGTTTTTTATTTTAAATGAGTCAATTGTGCCCCCAAGTGGCGAAAATCCGGTATTACCGACTTGATGCGTTTTTTTTACAAAAACTGGACCGTTTTTTTTTTTTCTCATACCAACCCAACCCAAGTATTCACATACAAACTTCACATTTTAGATTTTGTTGCTTCAAATCACTACCAGCCTCTGTTGGTTAGCTGCACTATTTTAGTCAGAGGAGACTGTGGGAATGAGAGGTAAATGTTTTAAAAATGAAGACAGCTCACTAACTTAAGTGTCAGTTGGTGGATCAGATAGATGCCGAATAAATCACCAACTCTTGCTCACTCTACAACCCCACCTGTTTTTTCTTCTTTTCCGCAAGAGACCTGAGACGTCTTCATGTTCTTGCGCCTCCCTGGAGTCCCCTCCATGCTTACTGTCTCCCTGGTTTGCTGCTTCCTATTTGGTGCTGGAGAGGGCGCATCGATCAGTTCTTGACAAAGCTGACATCATTGAACTTTGTCTGAATTTGTCAAGATGAGAAAGGTACTGACTTAAGAGAGCTCAGACTGAGTTTGATGACCACCTTACACCAAATGATCGAGATCAAGGGTATCCACCATAATTCTTGTAAAACTCTTATGATTTTATTCTGACATTAAAAAATTTCTCTGCGACAGTGAAATCGCTTGAAAAGTCATTTGGTGTAAGGCCAGCATTATTTGTTACAATCCATTATCTTATAATGCTGTGATGGCTGAGCCTTTACAGGAAGGACTCGTGATCCTGACTTAATAAGACAGAGCTGGACTTCTCTGATGGCGCTGTGTGTTCAAAGACAGGGCTGAGCTGGCCTGACTCTCAGCACCAGAATGTTGTTAGTGTGGGAAAAAGCTGCTGGGAGGCGTCTGGCGAAAACAGTTCAGCCCTCTGAGTTGTTGGCTTCTTCGTAAGTTGACTCAACCTTTTAATGCAGAGTGCAGACTGGTGTTGGCTGGGCAGTCAACAGACTGGACCCCCCGTCAGCCTGAGTCACTCTATAATGTGACTAGTACTGAGTCACACAACTTTTCCTCCTTGTTTAACTCGTGTCTTTGTCTTTGTACTCCCGCCACTCCATTTCACCCTCCTTCCTTGTTTCTTCCGTTCCTTTCTACGCTTCCTTTTCTCTCCTCTTCCCTGCCACTCTCGTCATCCTCTCTTGCGCCTTCTCCCTCTCCCCACTCCTTTCTACCCATCCAGTCCCCTCCCGTCTCTCCCCTCGTGCTGCTTCTCTGCTGGCACAGTTAGCAATGATTACTCATCCTGGATAGCAGAGCCTCAGCCTTGCTGCCCTTCCTGTCTGCTCTACCCGCAGTATGTGCGTGTGTGTGTGGCCGTGTGTGTGCATATGCATGTCTCACAGATTGGTACGAGGGCAGTGCGTCACACCTTCTCGTGTGAAATGAGTGATGAATAAATGACTGTATAATTCAATCTGAGCCCGGTCAATATGCACAGGCTGAATATTCAAAAGCCTCTAAGCTCATCTGTCAGTGTGGAGCCATTAGCAGAGGAGGAGGAGAGGAGAGCACTGCTGGACATATTGGACATACCTCAGGAGTCTCTCCTCCTAATGTAGTCAGCCGCTTTGGCCATCTGTGTGTGTGTGTGTGTGTGTGTGTGTGTGTGTGTGTTTTCAGTTGATGCGACAGTATTTGTTTCAGTGATCCGTGTGCATGTTTGTAACTGCCACATTTAAAAAGTGCTTGACTTTTAACAATCCCACTTCTCTGCTTTCCCCCGCCCGAAAAAGACGAGACGAGAGGGGTGCTTAGTTGGTAAAAAAAAAAAAAAAAAGCCGGGCTATGTGCCGGATCAGACAGGCTGAGTGGGAGGAACAATGACCTAGTTTCCAAAAAACACTCGGCAACTCCACCGGCACCACAAGCGCACTGGAGAACAGATCACGCAATGTACTGCCTTTATCAAATCTGGCTGAGTGTGTGAGTGTGTCTCTTTCTGTTTATCTGCATTTTTTTGTTTTCTTCACTCTTTCATTCTCTCATTCTTTCATCTGTCATCTCCTGTTTTTGCCTCTCTGTTCTTTATTTTCCTCTCTTTCCTGCTCTCTTTCTCTTTCATCTGTCCTACTTCCGGCTAGACGGCACTGGGCTGGATGGGGACGAGTGTGTGTGTGTGTGTGTGTGTGCGCAGAGAGGTAGTAGCTGTGTCACACTGCACTGCTGGGAGGCCACAGGTTCCCTGACTGCTGTCTGAATCTGAACAGGACAAGTCACAGCATGCAAGCACCCCTCATTCTCACTCTTTCAGCTTTTCCCTACCTCGCTCTCTCTAACACACACACACACACACACACACATGCCAGCTAACTGGAGCTAAGATGTTCATGTGCCTTAGCAACACATTTATCTCTCACTCCTCGGAGCAGCCTGTGTGCCGGATGATATGAGGGACACACCATAATGTAACATGATGAAGTGTAATAAGACACCTTACATGTACTTTATCTAATTGAATCTACTTAATTATTGATTCCATTGTCACTTTTTGCACTTACAGGTCTATTCACTGGACTGCCGTAATTGATTCGTGATAATGTCACAGTGGTAGGTAATTGGTAATTAATAGAGACTGCACAGTATCGATATGCATAACTGATGACCTGTCTCATGTCCTGAATGTACTCAGGCAAATTGCTAGCCACTTTGGTTCATGTGGCAATCAACAGACTTAGTTACCATTATGCTGGGACAATGTTTCTAAAGCTACATAGTGGTGTTCTGGCTATAGAGCATGTGCTGTGGTAAAATAGCCCGGTAATTCTGTTTTTTGACAACTTGGTTTGTCAGTTTTGGCCATTATTCCTATCATTTATAACAACATTGTACCCAAGTTAATAGCTAAATCTACAAATTTGCCAAAAAGATTTCAAGGCAAGAAACACAGCAGATGATCAGACAGGTTTAAACAATTTCCTGGTTTAGCCAAATTTATTTGGAAGAGAAAAAAAGGCGAACACTAAAATTATTACCGAAACTGTCAGTTGTAAACATCCAACACAGTGTACAGGGCCTTACTAATTCATCTTTGACTGAATTTTCCAATAGCTGTGTGTACACACAGTTCTTCTGTGCAATGAGTGATTATTTCTGACATTACAGGTGCCCTCACATTTAGTTTTTAGTTTTACCTCCTAAGTGGTTTAGATCGTTCTTAGTTATCCCCGCCAACTATAAACCTCAGGGGGAACATGTGTTGTGCATCAGTGTCCGCACCTAATCTTGCAAACTACTGGAGCAATCAGCCTTATATTTTCTGTACATATGTATGGCTGTATGCATGAGGACCTCTCATAGGGTGGTGGATAGGATTCACAATTGCTGATAAACCTGTTTTATTGATGGTTTTATACTATCAACTGCTGACTCCTCTGAAGTAGGAGACACAAGTTTTCCGAAAATTGTCTCAGCTAAAATCAACAAGCCTTACCGTCTGTTGCAGGCCACACTTTGTCGTTCATTGTGGCTCAAAAACTGACATCCATAGAAAAGTTTGGTCTCATTTTAACCAGAGCATTTGCAGATTAATTCCACATCTCATATGGTATGATCCACTTAGGCATGATACAAGATGAATAAGTCTTTGTTTTTGCTATCTTCAGGGCCATCTTGACTGATAGGAAGCCAGGAGGGACAACACCAGCCACCGCTGCACATGCTCTGGCTGCCATGGTTGCCACTTGGTTTTGTTCACATTGGGAGCATTCTAGAAGCAGAGCATTTTGCCAGCCCAATTTTGTAGACTTGCAGATTTAGTTAGTTAAGTCATTGATATTTGTGCTTCTACCATATGTAAGTAAACAGACTACATAGTTAAAAGTTTTCTTTTTTGTCTCTTTTAATTGTGTTTATTGTTGTTATTACCTACTTCATTGAGCTGTAGCCTACAGACAAAGTTAATACAGTTCTGTCCAGTTACAAAAGATATGGACCAAAAATTTGCGGCTGTGTTTTAGTATTAAAAATATATTCATTCTCATAATTATGTCACATAAAGTGCCTATTCTGCTAACAGGCACTCACTTTTAAAAGCTCCTGTGACGCTTCTGAATAGAATAGAATTACAAGAATTGTCTAGAGTGGCTGCAATGAGCTTGGTGGAGATCTGCACTCTACTGAGTGCATTTTCCTATTTTAAAGTTAAATTAAAATTAGACAACATAAACATGTTGGAAAAATGCATTTCTTAAATTAAGCTGTAAAGCTGTATGTTGACACTACCTGGCAATCAGTGCAGCTGTAGTGATAGCAAATGAAGCAGGCCTTCATGTGATGAGCTGTTAGACAGCAAGCTAGCAGACAAGAAAACTTGGGTGTGTTTGGGAGATTGACCCATTCCACAGTGATGCCCTGCCCACCAGCCAGTGCCGCCCAAGAAGCTCAGTCATCCGATTGGATGCCACATTTCAAGAGTTTAAGGTCCTGTTTATACGACAACGATTTCAACTGAAAACGGTAAACTTTAGTTGTGTTTTGGCTGATCGTTTAAACGACAGCGGCGTTTTGGGTGCCTGAAAACGCAACATTTTGAAAATGGGTTCCAGAGTGCACGGAGAAACGGCAGCATCTCCGTTGTCATGTAAACTTGCAATATGCAGTTCCTCTGAAAACGGAGACTTTTCGCACATGCGCATTACGGTTCCAGTCACTAGGCATGCGCGAGAAAGTCGACCATCACAACAACAATGCCAAACTCTGGTTGTGCTGCCCACCCTGATGAATTTATCAACGCTTCTCCAGCAAAGTGTAGATCTACTGTAGCAACTCCACCTCGTCGTCCGTCCAGACAAAGTTATCTGTGCATGCTTTCGCCATTGTGTCTTCTTTGTTTTGGTTTGTAATCACCGCGTTGTAGAGGAAGGCGCTTAAGCGCAGGTGCATGGCGTTATGCTGTGGTGTTGCTTTGCAAATTTACACTGCCACCCATTGGCCTGGCGTGCATACTACAGCGTTTCCAGTAGATTTTGCGGCTCCATGTGAACGGGGATCGTTTCAATAACGTCGTCATATAAAAGCAGAAGTTTTTTAAAACGCAAAGGACAGACTTTTCCGTTTTTAGAGAAACCGTTGATGTCTAAACAGGGCCTAAGTGGGGGAGTTTTGGTTTGGCGCAAGAGGGAAGTGCTCAGTGGTGACAATGTTCACCTTATGGTTCCCTTTGCAAGAACTTGTGTGATGCTGTCTTTGTGCTCCCATTGGCATCAAACCAAAGTACCAATCCAGACTAGAGTTTCAGATAGCTGAGGTAGCAGAAAATGTGGCACTTAAAACTTGGCTCCAGAGCTTGAACGATGCTGCGCTTTAGCCAATCACAATGGTGTCCCCAGGAAATGTGTACCTACAGAAACAGCAAGCTCCACCCAAAACGCTGTCTCGTCAACGTGATTTTTTTTTTTTTTTTTTCCAGCAGATGTCTGAGTTACAACATGATTGAGCTAACTGGAGTAGTTTCATGTCATATCTGACAACAGGAGGCTTTTAACAGATGACATCCTGATGTTAGCTTTGCTGCTGCTGTTAGGCTGTTAGCTGTCCCTGTCAGCTGCACACGTTTGTTCAATCATTGTGTTTATAGACTTAAACATCAGATTAGTCTACACGGTGATATAGTGACGTGAAAAATGTGATATATAGCTAAACTCTGCTGGTTTTCTACCCGAAGTATTTGTAAACAACACAGCGATTCCCTGGGGGCACCGCCGGAAGTGAAGGGCGTGAGCGATCACAGAGGTCCCTGCACTTCCGTTAGTCGAAAAACTCCGGGCTGTGCCTCCAGAGGTAAGGGGGAGGAGGAAGAGTTTTTTTTTGTTTTTTTTTTAATTTTTTTTTTTTTGTTTTTTTAACCGATGGATTTCCAGTTTGGAAGTGTTGTTTGGAAGTGAGTGAGATTCTGTAAATGCAGGCTGGGAGGATTTTTACAATGGATCCCAATGCAGCCTAAGTGCTACAGTTTTAGTAAGTAGTGGAGTGAGCTGACCCTCTAACTCTCTAGTTGTTGACCCACAGCTACAACAGCAGCTTCTGCCATCTGTCCTTAAAATGTCACAGCAATCATCCCATAAGTGTGGACATGTGCTGCAGGTTGTATGTCCTACATGCTATTTTTTCTCACACCACTAATGCATCTCTCTCACACGTGGGATTCAAAGATGAAAAAACGATCATGTGACTCTGGGTAAAATACCAAAAGATTACAAATAGTGAATGTTGCTTCTATGTTTCCTTCTATGAGCAAAGGAAGGACAGAGTCAGTTTGGCCTTGTTGACCGGACTCAGTTTTTTCGGCCCTGCTGGTTCCCATAGCGACCAGTGCTACTGCCGTGGTTACAGCCACTGGCACTTCCTCCTGGCTGGCACTCTGGAGACACTTCCTTGGCCTCTCTGTCTTTCACTCTGTCTGTCTCCTATTCTTTCCATCGCTTTTTCTCTGTCCTTCCATTTGTTCTCCTTCTCTCCTCCATCGTTCTTCGAAATGTCGAGCCTGCCTCTAATCTCCTTCTCCCTCTGTCTGAGTTTGTCCTTATCTTGACAGCCCCACTTCCTCTCTGCAGTACTTATCGCAGCATCTCTCTCTCCTCTCTGATTCAGCATCCCCCCACTACTTTCCCTGCCTCCATGCTTCCTCCTCATTCTGCTCTCTTCCTGTCTCTAAACCTCTCAACCCTTATCTCTCCCTTCACTCTGCCCTTCCTCTGCTCTCTGCATTTCAAACTCTTCCTCCTCTTGTGTTCCACTTCAATTTAATTCACAATAATGCAAAACTGCATTCAGAAAGAGGGATTGCTAGACTTTTCCCCTCCTTTTTCCGTATTATTTCAAACCCCGAGCACAGGCCATTTTCTTTCATTTTGCTCTAAGAGTATCTCAGCAGCAGCACTTGAGGCAAATAAGCCGACTAGGCTGCAATTTTCCTAATATGCATTTGTTGGGTTGGATAATAGGCGCTTAGATTGGAAGACAGGCAATCAACTGGTTAACACTCTGATTCCACAAACCAAAAAACTATAACTTTGCATCCCATGAACATGCTGTCTATACGCTGTGCTGTGCTTTGATTATCTGTTTGGTTTCCTAACCAACATAAAGCACACCCCCAACCCCCGTCTATGACAGAGATGAAGCTCTGATAATTCAATGTACTGTAATTACAGCGGATTTGTTAGCGGTATAACTCAATTGGAACATGACGGATAGTTGAGGGGTGACATTTATGCTCATTACAGCAGTAAGTATGCTCTGATAAATGACATTTTCCCTGTCTGAGCTGTTATCCTGATCAAAGTCGAGCTGGCAAGCAGCAGTAAGCATGATATCATATGGAGTCTCTTTCTAATGCATTACAGAAAAATACAGAAGGATAAGTAAGAAAGGCTGGCGGGATTCATTTATTCACCTAAACGACTCAAATGTCTTGACATTAAAACCAAAAAGAAACATTCACAGTTAACAAGGAAATTAAAAATGTGTGAAATGGAACATCTTTTCAAAACAAAGCACAAAGCATGATCAGGATGAATCAAGCAAATCAAAACTCCACAATCAGATGTTTCTGTTAAGTTTAGTTTGCTATTCTAAAATGGCAGCATGCTGGAAATCTAGTGAGTGGTACAGAACTTTTAGTGCTCTGTCTGACCAGCAGATCTGCTGGAATGCTGACTTGTCCAAAATTGTTTTTTCTGCATTTGACAAAGTCACTGTAGATTCAAATAGTTGATTAATCAACTGATCAACAATTTTAACAATTCATTAATTGTAAAAATAGTTTATGAAGCAACTTGACTATGAGTCCACAGCCATGCTAGCTGCTCTGTGAGGCTGTCCTTGGCCACAGTGGTGCTTTGAGCTAAATGCTAACATCTACATGCTAAGCTGAGATGCAGCAGCAGTCACAAGGTAATACTTCATATTTCATCTTTTGCTTTGCTGGATGAAGTCACGTAATATTGCAGCAGAAGTTGAGCCTGGCTCAGCTGTTTTCCCATGGTCCCATGTGTGGAACCCAAGCTACGTCAGACTGGCTCTATTCAAAAAAAGGGGCTGTGTTTTTTCACAAAGAGCTCAAGTCAGTGTAAACCATAGACTGTATTAACATAATGGATGTAGCAACCGTGACGTCACCTATTGGTTTGTGGACTCTGGAACCTGAAGACATAGTGACATTTTTGCCGTCGCCATCTTGAATCTTTTGGAGGCGGAAGTGATCATAAAAAGAAGAGGGTAAAGCTATGGCGAAACGATGGGTGGATCTGACTGAGAGCCCAAGGTGATGCCTTAAGCCTTGATAAAACTTAAACAAGGGAGTTATATTATATTTTATTATAATTATTATATATTATAATTTTCCATTGTACAGTTGTTATGAATGTTACAATTAGCTATAGAGACCAAAACTGTTTTTGTACCAGGCTGTAAACATGTTTATTTCTGTTGTAAATTTGGACACTCGGTCTTGGAGCCAGCCTCAAGTGGCCGTTAGAGGAACTGCAGATTTTGGCACTTCCGCCTTGGCTTTATTTTTCAGCTCAGTTGCTTTTTGCATGCTCACAATGACAATACTAATGTTGCTAATGTTTAGCCAGTATAATATTAACCATGTCCACCATCTTAGCTTCGTGCATAAGCATGCTAACATTTGCTCAGGGTAACAAGAAAGTACGGCTGACTAACTAACAATAATGATAATTGTTCATAAAACCAACATACTGGACAACAACAAGATTTTGAGGGATGGAGGAGCTAAATGAACAGTCAGATTTATTACAATTCATACTGAGGGTGACACTAATGTCTGTACCACCTGTCAAGACCACCCCTTTGAACAATTCACATTTTCTTTCCTGGTGTGATGCTACTAGCATGGCTAAAAACACAAAACACTTGCTGGATCCACTTTCTCAAACATAAGAGCTTGCAGCTCCTCTATATTCTAAATCATTGTCAATTAAACATATTTGGCTCTTGGACTGTGGGTCAGACAAAACAAGCTATTTAAAAAAAAATGTAAGTGTAAATTTCAGTAAAATAATCCTAGAAATAATCAACATTTAATGATTTTTGCAGTCCTAGATTCTACTGCATTGTGTAAACCTCATGTTAGTTTACTGCAGAATACGAGATAGCTGTTACTGACTCTTGCAAAACAACAGCAGGGAAGTACATTCTGACCAAATGCAGCCACTTAGGAAGAGCCTTATATTCTTTTTTTTATGAGGAGTGGTGAATCCCTCATGAAGAACACAATAGGATAACAGGTGGTGAGGGATGAATGCAGAGAGACAGTGCAGAGGCCAAAGTTCAAATTAATGAATCATGACTTGTTAGGGGTGGAAAATCATGGCGTGGTAACCAATCATACCTGACAGCTATTGTCTATTCAATATACATAAAAATGTGAATTGCTGGTAAATATTTTACTCTTTGTGAAACTGAACTGCATCAACAGTAAAAGCAAACAGTAAATTGCATTTGGATAGTCTGTCTACAGCTGGCTTCAATGCATTTGGTTCAGATGTGTGAGTTTGATTTCAAAAGTTTTTTATTTGAAAAACAAGCAGAGAAGTTTGCAGATTTTGTTACCCTAAGTAATGCCTACAGGTCTTCTTCTCAGGCTGCAGGTATAACTCCACAGTTTAGAGGGTAGAGCAGTGGCAGCTATATAGCCTGAGACACAAAACCTGCTGTAAAACAAGACAACAGTACTGAGAATTTTAAGAGGGATTTTAGTGACTTATTCAAACTGAAACTGCAAGCTATAGACTTGTCCCCCACCCTGTGAAAATTACACCCTTGCAGAGGAACTAGAATCATGGAAACTGGAAACCACAAAATACTAATGTGGGGATATTTTACTTCTTTGCCCCACCTCTCCAACTCCAAAAGGAAGTTTACTTTATTCAGGGATTCAGTCTCAGGCCCCAAGGAAGTGTGCTGGGCATTGAAGCCAATTTTGATAGTGGCCAAAGACTTTTTCCCATTGACTTACATGGTGAAATAGACAGCTGTAAATTAGTGGATAAATTTGATAAAATGAACCGTTTCACTATCAGAATTTGATCCATTTGGTCCATTAACATTTGGAAAGTCTAAAAGAGCCACATGACTGAATGATTTTTTCCCCATTCAAGCTGGCAGGGTGCTAAACTGTAAGTACCTGGCTCAGCCGGCAGAAGTGTTCACTGCGCCTGCTCCACGGGCCACATCGCACGGAAGCAGCCGATCATCCAGGAAATGTTAAACGTGGCAGTTGAACGTCTTTAGCTTAACGCACCACTGAGCAACCTTCATAGGAATGAACAAGGCTCCACCTGCGACCCTGTTTCCAGTTCTCTTTATACATCCATGTTCAGTCTTGCTCAAGGACACTTCAGTGGGAGGTTGAACCCTGGATGTCTGATTAAGGACCATGTCTGTGCTACATATGGAGATCAACAGAGAGAAGAGAGTGTACTGCACAACAATTTCCCTCAGGACACATTAAATTTTATCACATCTCATCTTTGGGAAAGTATATATTCTGTATGTGCGTGTGTCTGTGTGCTGGACTGCGTTATACCCCTCATGAAGATGATGATATATGTGTACCCTGTAGTTTGTTGGACTGGCAGCATCTCTAAAGTGTCTATTCCTGTGTGTGCCAAAAATTGTGTGTGTGTGTGTGTGTGTGTGTGTGTGTGTGTGTGTGTGTGTGTGTGTGTGTGTGCATTTTCATCACATTGCATTTTGTCCTCCAACCATGAAGCTCAGCTCTGCATCTCAGTCAGCAACTCTTTCCCTGCTCATCAGCACTCTTTTTGGAGTCCCCTATGCAGCTGCTGCCACCACACACACACACACACGCACACACTCTAACACACACATACATACACATACACACACACACACACACACACAGAAAAAGAAAGGTGCACACACACAAGCAGTCATACGTACATTAAACACATACAAAGTCAAACAAGTGAGGACATTCCCGCAGAGACACACACACACACACACACACACACACCCTCATGTCCTTCCCATCTCAGTCTCTCTGACAAACATCTGGACCGTAAAGAGGAGATGATGGCGTCCCACAGCCCATAATGATCAGTCTGTCACCGTGGAAACCACACACTGTCGCCGCCCACGCCGCTGTCGCCAAGGTGTGATAGTCTCTGAGATGGAGAACACGGCGTACAAATAAACACACAACCAACACAAGTTTCCCACATTAATACTTTTGCTTCTTTCTCTTTGCTTTCAGGTTATTTATGTTTGTTCAGTCAATTAAAGGAGGGAAAAGAATTTCATAACACTGCGTTTATTACCTTTCAGTCAATTAGCGGCAATCGGTCTCTATGGTGATGTGAATAACATATGAAATAATGATTTTGAGCAGATGTGTAAGAACAGAGAAATTAAGTCTACCTAGATGAGTGCTGTGTGTGTATTTAATTTACTGGAGCTATTTTCAGTTGTAGTATCTCACACTAACACAAAGTTCTATTGCAGCTGACATCTTTAACTTTCTGTATGCTCTAAATGCAGTGATGCTGAACTGCAAAGATGGTGGACGCCTGCCGTTTGCTGACCTGCCGACTTTTCAATCAAACCAGCTAGTGACGTCTGACACCACTGGGCCAATGCTGCTGATTTTGTTGAGTGAAATATGGTGTGAAAGGCATAATGTCCATTACATCCATTATAACTAAGTTAGATTGCTGTTATTGTTCATAATTTGACACCTGCAAAAGTGCAATTGGCTGGATCATGAAAGGTTTTTGTACATGTTGAACCCAACAAATTTTTAGTAGGTTTGGACATAAAAGTCTCCTTTCATTGTATGAACCAAGAGAAAATGGGCTGTAGTATACAATAAAACCAGAACAGTTTAAAAAAGAGACAGTTTGGTACATCCTGAGCAAATAACTCGTTAATAACTGTGTCAAAATTAATGGAACCAGAAAGCATTGTAATATATAATTACTTTTTACAGGGTTTTTGTCACTGAAAAATTTAAATATATAAGCCTACTCTATAATGTTCTATCCTATTCTAAGCATAAACTGTATAAATTGAAACAGTAATATTATTAAATCTGAGTCTGTTTCAGAAATTATAACTTAATTACAAAAGATTTATTATGAGTCGATTATGAATATATATTACTAAACTAAAGGCAATAAAGGCCCTTATTTTCCTCAGTCATGTCAATATAATGGATGGGGTCCTACACTCACTGTTTTACGTTAGAACCTTTTATTTCATATTTCTGTATTCATCATTTAGCAATATTTGCATCAGAATCCGGTGACAGCCAATTGTTTGTAATATTATGGGACCACTGTCAAATGAAAATTTGACTGTAGCTTATTTATTCATGACAATTAAAGTTATACTTTTCAGTAATTATGGGTTACTGTTTATAAAACGAAGCAAACAAAAGTGAAAGCCAACCCCAGGTTCACTCGTGTTTTGGAGCCAGCTTTGTCCACTTGGCGTTTAGCCTCAATATTTTTGCTTATTTTCTGTGCTGAGTTCATGAATTTCATAACTTCCTCTGGGATTCATGATGCTTATGGTCTGGCAAGTGTTTGCCACCTTTTTATAAAATCCCAACCTCACCTGCATGTTGTGCCCAGGAACGTCTTTGCTAATAAATACATTACCACACACTGTTAATGGGTCATAAGAGTTGATTGATTGTTTTTTCAGGAAAATCCTACATGGTATGCCTTAAATGTAAATAAAAACTTTTTGGGGGGTTTAAAGGTAGTTCCTCAGTTTTAAATAAACTGCTGTGCTGCAGCAGTATACATGTGTTCTCTATAGCCATAGTGCCAGTCCGGCCAATCATGGGCTCAATTAAACAGCAGTCATCCAATAGTATGACTTCAGATCAAAGTTGTAACATTTTACTCAGGTTGCCTTTATTTCAAAATAAGAATCTATTATTATTCAACATTACTGTGTCCATGATTCACAAATCAAACTTTTAATGGCACTCATAGTCGATTCTAGTCAATGGACTAGAGTCTATGGACTCAAAGTTGAGTTCATAGACATTTTTCCCGTTGCCATCTTGTTTTTTTGGAACCAGAAGTGACTAGAAGTGTTTGGATGAGAGGGTGGATCTGACTGAGAACCTGAGGACACCACCGTGGTTGCGACTTGTCTATAACAAGGTAGCCAAACCCTAGTGCATACCCTGCTTTATGGACTATTTTACTCTAAATAGGCACATCATTTACAAACTGAACATCATGTTGTATCAAAGACAAATTGAAACTAGCGGTCGAGACCATAAACTTATCTGGAAAATGTTTACTGAGGTCATAAATCAAGTGAGAAGTAGCAGCACTTTTTTTTATAGACTTCTATACAATCTGATTTCTTCTTGCAACCAATGGAGCCGCCCCCTATTGGCCATTAGAATGCAAGACTGCAAGTTTAAGACACATTTGCTTCACTTCTCAGGTTGCCGCTTAACTGAGTGAGAATCAATAGGCTCATTTGAACTGGCTAACATAACTTAGTCTGGATTAGTTAAACCATAAAACAAAATAGGATTAATTTAACGTTAAAAAGTCTCGGGTCAGGGTAATTTTTTATGTTTTAAGATGGGTATATTTGTGATACATCAACTACATCACATGACAACTGTCACTTTCAAAGAGTGAAACATCTTAGAAACTTGAAAGGCCAATAGACAATCTTCCATCTGTACAGATGTAAAGAAAAATTATGCTTGATATTTTTGTGGATTAAATGCAGATAATAAAAAAAATAGGTACATAACTAAGGTTAATGACATTTGTCACAGAAAATGTGCTGATTATATAGCCAAATCAAACACATTAAAAGAGTTATTTGAATGCTCCCTAGATTTAAATTTAATTAGTTGCTGTATGTCAAAAAAAGACATTTGATCACAGCATCAAAAACACTTTAATACTTTTTTGGGGTTTAGCTGTAGATAAATCAAAACATATCCAGACATTTCTAAGGACCCGCTGATCCCCTTGTTTAAACCTCCTTCAGACAGAGCTGAGCCGTCATCAATACCAAACCGTCTATGCGTCTGTCTGTAGTGTCCGCCCGTCAGTGTGCTCAAAAAAGTGGAACAGCAGTTACAGGATGCTGCAAATCCATCAAAACATTTACAGCTACAGATACCACCTCAGGCACCCACACATCTCAGTGAATATCTGAGAGCATCACAGGCTGGACCTGCCCTCACATCGATTCTCAAGTTCAAAATCAGGTAGGAGAGAGGGAGTGTGTGTATGTGTGTGTGTGTGTGTGTGTGCGTGTGTGTGTGTGTGTGTGTGTGTGTGTGCTGAACTCCCTGCTGCCTTTGAAGACAGAAGACTTCATGTAGACTGTCTGCTAGAGACGGCAGAAGGTTACACGTGCACACACATACACACACATGCACAAACACGGATCACTGCACCAAGTAAATATTGGATATTTTCCTGACTGCGGACAGTTGATTCTCAACAGGTGAAGAAATCAGGACATGACATATTCAGGCGGTTTACTGACTGATCGAGTGTGATGGATGGGTGGATAATAGTGTGTGTTGTGTGTCTATATGTGAACATGTGTGTGTGTGTTTTATGATGGATAGGCATAAGGGGGGGCGATGAGACAGTCTTCAAGAACAAGAGGCTAGATTTATATTCTCTTTCTTTTTCACACACAAAAACACACACAATCATACACATTACCGTGTGTGTGTGTGTGTGTGTGTGTGTGTGTGTGTGTGTGTGTGTGTGTAAAATGTATTAAACATTACAGATGATGCATCAGCCCCATGGATTAGCCTAATTGCAGGTAGATGCGGAGCAGCATATTGCCTGCATGTGAAAAATAGGGGTAGACCAAAAATCCAATTTCAGAAGAAAACAAATTTCAAAAGCAGCTCACGACGGCAATAACCTCCACCAAACCAATTCATAACAGCACCCACTGAGGAGGGGTGAGAGTGAGGGTGGGTCGGGGCTGAAAGAGAGAGAGAGACAGAGAGAGTCAGAGGGAGAGAGAGAAAAGAAAAGAGAGGTACCCAGGTGAATCATATCGTTTTTGTCTGGGCTGTAGACCATTTGCCAGTGTCTTATTGCAAAATTTAGGCTAAGAGTTGGCAATTTCTCCTTGAAACAAAGAGAGCCAGTGTTAAGCTGAATACTAATGGGAGCCCGAGGCGTTCGAAATAACTTTGAAAAGGGCAGCGCAACTCTGTCCAAAAAAGAACAACTCATAGAGAAAGGGAAAGAGAGGGAGAGAGACTAAGAAAGATGACTGGAGTGAGGGAGATGTGTGTGTGTGTGTGTGTGTGTGTGTGTGTGTGTGTGTGTGTATTAAAAAGAGAGAAAGGGAGGTGACAGTATTATGGGCTCATCTGGTGGAACTCCCTACTCTCTCCACAATGAGATTAGAGGAGAGTTTGTCTCATTTCTTACTTGGACATCCTGTTCTTTTTAATTACGATGATGAATGGAATTGTCAGGAAGTGTGTGTGTGTGTGTGTGTGTGTGTGTGTGTGTGTATCAGACTCAATATAATTTCTATCTACTATCCATATGAGTTTAAGCATCTGTGTTCTTATGCATAGTTGTGTGTATATGGCATTACTGTGTGTGTGTGTGTGTGTGTGTGTGTCAATGTTGCATCCTATAGTTGTGTGCGGTTGAGCCCGGCCCAGGAGCAGGAGCAGCAGCAGTTGATGATAGCATGCTTGCTCTCTAAACCAGTCTATAATTAAAACCCAACCACACCAGTTTACAGCACAACAATAACCACACACACTTCAATGTTGCCTCCTCATCCGTTTACACACACCCCTCTCTTTACTTTTGTTCTCTCTTTATTTTATCTGTTTATGCAAAGAAACCATTCTGTGTCTCAGCCACACCCAGAGCTCCCAACAGTCTGTGGTGTAAAAAAACCCCACACACTTCTAACCTCAAACATTTACATTTAGAGGTTTAGTGTCTAACTAGAATTACTGCTTTGCTGTTGTATGCCTCCGCGAACCAGTTAGGTTGCAGTAACAGTTTACATCCATGTCTCTCCAGAGTCATATGTAGCCATGCTAGCAGACAATTCTTCAGTGAAGCTACATATTCCAAAACGTGGATGCTTCACACACATCCTCAACCTGGCAGCACAGAAGATCTATACAATCAGCACAGTTTCAAGGTAGGCACCCAAGATTAGTGTTATCGATTCAGTATCTGACCAAATGTCTCCCCTTCTGTTCCTGAGATGATGTGAAGCTGACCTTTGACCTTTTGGATATAAAATGTCATCACTTCATTATTTCATCTTTTTAGACATTTGTGTGAAATTTTGTCATAATTAGCATATGAATTCTTGACATTTGGGTCAAATTTGAAGAAATTCCCCTGTATTCTTGAGAATTACATGGAAGCATGGTCACAGTGACCACTGACTTTTAACGACAAAAATCTATTCAGTTAATTTTTGAGTACAAATTTGAAGAAATCCCCCAAGGTGTTTTGGAGATCACAAGAATGGGACATACTGTACACCCCTGTATATAGCGGTTGTAGCTCAGAGGTAGAGAGGGTTGTCCACCAATCAGAAGATCAGTGGTTCGATCCCTGGCTCCTCCTGTCTGCATGCCGAAGTATCCTTGAGCAAGATACTAAATCCCAAATTGGTTTTGGATATAAAATGTCACTGCCTTTAAGAAAAACTGAGTAGATGGCACCTTGTATGGTAGTCTCGGCCACCAGTGTATGAATGTGTGTGTGAATGGGTGAATGTGACTCGTAGTGTAAGAAGTGCTTTGAGTGGTCAGAAGACTAGAAGGTCCATTTACCATTTAAAAAGTGACTGTTTGCTAACTAAGATTTAGCAAACAGTTACCTGTTTTGACATTCAGCATATATAGAGCAATGATGGAATCCTATTGGACTCTTGTGTCTGTCCACCTGGACCGTCAAATATTTCCTCTCATTTTAGCTCTGTTTTGGGCCTGGTCCACATGAACATGGGCATTTTTGAAAATGAGGCTTTCCCTCCGTTGTTGTCAAAAAAAATCTGGTACACACAGGCAGTGTCTTAAAAAAATCTCTAAGAAAACACAAAACACAATTGAAGCACTGTCAAGAGCGTACCAAACCAACCTTGAAGCCATGCACAGAAGAAGATGTTGGCCAATCAGAAGCTTAAAGAAAAGCTTTTACTGGAAGCTATTACCTCATAAAAACCTGACGCCAATGTTCCTCAATTTAGTGGAAGAGTAACTGTTCATTTATGTGTAGACATGTGAAAAGGTCTGCTAGCAAGGTTAGAGACAGCACTATTTTTGTTACATCTGCCATTACACAAAATGTCACCCCACTTGTGCGTGTACTCTGACGTCTGAAGCCAAAAACTTTTCCCCATCCACACATCATTGGTGAAAGCGTGTGCACTAAAGGCCAAGACGCATAGAAAAAGTTATGTTTCACATGTGGACAAGGCCTTGTTCTTCACTAGCTCCTGAGGGGAAATATCTGGCTCTTTCACTGCTACATGTTCCTCTGTGCTCACCTGGTTGTTAACCTAACAGTCTGTCTGCTGTCTGGTGCTTTGCAGGTATAGTACAGTGGGTTTATCAGAGCTTTTTCACTGAAGGCAGCTGCCCCCAGAACCCAAAGTAACCAAGACTGAACCAGAACAAAATAATGAGCAAAAACAATGCTAAAATACTCCACAGAGCTGCGAGGAACTGTGGAGTTTGGTGATAATTATCTGTGGCTTTTTTCATTCCAAGTGAACCCTTTCATATTAGTATTGATTTTTCCCCCCTTTGTTAATATACTGTATAAATATATTCATTGGTGCAGCTTTAACCTTTTATTCATTTTGAAGAAATGCTAATGCCAACATGGACTCAACAAGCTTGTTAACTGGCTTAACCAAACAGCTACAGGCTAACATGACTGGACTGAACATGGAAAGTCAGCTAGCTAGTCTACATAATGACCTCAGTTATAAAATGCTTTAAGCTAGCAGCTAGTAAAGTGGTTGTTTTAGTAATATTAGCCCTCTGCTGTCTTATCTCTTTGGCTTCTCACAAGTGCTAAGCTAAAAAAGGCGTTCTGTGACATTAAAATAATTTGTATTGTATGTGTAACATTGGAATTTCTTCAAAATAAAGCTGCTGTGTTGATTGCATTGTCATGTTTTATAAGCTGCATTTTGTCCTGACTGCTATAGTTGTCTGTTTCTCTTCTTTTATCTTTTACAGCCTATTGTAGTGTTTTATAAATGTCCAGCTTCAACAACTCGCAGAACTAAATTGGTTATTAGTCAGAACATTTCAATACTAACTTTAATATCCCAAGTCTTTGGTAGAGAAGAAAAATTAAGACAAAAAATAAAAGTAGAAATGCTCAAATACAGCCAATGTCTGCTAGAATGGACTAGGCAATGTTATTGACTTATTTCATTATGGCATTTATTATTATTTTTTCCAGCAGATTAATCTAGAAGTCTTATTAGTCTTCCTGTTCTGCAGATAACACTGGACTCTGGTTCCTCTGCTGCTAAACTTGTTTGGAAATTCAACATTTTATTCTCTTTCAGCTGCCAGATAACACGAGGAATCATCTGGCAACCTGCGCACTGAGACTCAAATGTTGTGCTGCAATGCAGCAGATCTCCTTTGGAACAGCAGCCTTGATGCTGAGGAAGCTGCTGTGTGGCTGAATAGTTGCTAGTTTGAAATCCTGAGAAAAACCTGAGCAGAAAAGGACATACTGTTCACCAGTCTCCCCCAAACACTTGATTTAGATGCCTCTGACAAAATTACTTGTAGATGCTGTGAATTAGATGAGAAGATCGATACCCCTGTCATGCACTGTAAATATGATGCTACAGTCACCAGCCAGGTAGCTAAGAGAGGAGAGACTGTCCTTGCATCAGACATGTCAGTAAGTAAACAAAAAAATCACCTGATAACATTCAAGTGACAAAGACCCCTGCTGACGTTATTATCAATTATCAATTTCGCAGTTTCAGTTCCTTTGAGTTGATACATGTAAATGTATCGAACCTTTGAAAAACTGTTTCAGTTTCTCTGTGACACTCTGATATAGTACATGCACGTTCAACAGCTAGTGCTGCCCGCCCCACAAAATTTCTAATCAATGCATTACTTATCATCATGCATATGTTTACATTAATTAAGATGAAATATTAATTTTAATGAATCGATTCAGCATCCCACTCGTATGTAGGTAGGCTATGTAAGCTCAATACGATGCTACAGAAATGTCACCGACGAACCATCTGTCGTTCTTTGTGAAGCAAGTAGCAGACGTCCCAGTTATCTCCGCAGCCTTGTGCTGCATTCATGTGGTGTTGGAATAATCTGAAAAGTTAGTTCCCACTCATATTTCATGGCTCACCAGACCCTTTGTCTTTGCTCTCCGTTGTCAACGTGTTGTTTAAATGCTCTGAGCAACAAAACACAACACACCTTCTTTGTTGCATCCACATTGAGGTTGGAAGAATGACCGTTGAGGAGCACGTAAATGCACCACTGTCCTTGGCTAGCAGAGGTCTTGACTCGAGTCCAGTTTTATCAGTCTTCACTCACTCACTTGTAGCAGGCAGTGTGAGCAGTACCCATGATAAAGGCGACTGGGCGAGCGGGAAAAGCTGTGGATTCGTGAGCACTCGGATATTTGACAGGCTGACCTGGTACATACTGTGAAAAACACTTGCTTGTCTATTGTCTATTTAACAAAGTCTGCAGAGTGAGGAGGGCAGACTGGATGGGTCAACAAGTTCTGGACTTAAACTCAGGAGACTGTGCTGTTTGTTTCAGTGTTGAGATTTTCTTTAAAGGATGACCATGATCATTTTCTAACCTTATCTAAAGCTAACCAATTGTTTTTTGTGCCTAAAGCTGACCAAACCATAACCACAGTGTAACCAGGCAAGAGGATAAATATGTACATTTCCAACAATGACAAACTATTTCTTAAAGGGATTTTAGGCTCATAAAATGAAAGTATTATTAGTATATCTTGTTTCTTTCCTCGTCAGATGTTTGTCATGTTCCAGCAATTTATACTTTGGTCAGCACAATGTCAATATTACTATTAGAAATGATGGCAAATGAAAATAAGACCCAGGGTGTAAAAAACTGGAATCATCTTTTAACTCTTTACTGCTGTGGAGCTGCTCAGAGGCAAAGAGAAGAAAACTTTTGTTCGAAGTCAGCAGAAGGTGAATGTAAAGCAGGATATGCTGCTCAGTCAACGTTCCCTGGATCAATAAAGTTTTTGCTACGTTATAAAACGACTGTCTGCAGCAGGAATGCAGCTGGACGGGACTGAGACTGAACACTGCTGGTCAGCAGAGACATAAGGGTTCAACTCCCTACATGGAAGTGACAGTTCACTGACACAGAAGCCAATCAAATATCACACACCGTCACCTTCTGATCTGATAGACCATGGATTCTCACCGAAAGGACACACTCACATGCACACACTTACAGAGACAAACACACAGTAGAGTGTAGAAACCGGCCGTGGCATGTATGACAAATGAGTTTTAACACTAGGGGTTCACCGTGTGATACAAAAACATGGCAATACAGTGTTATATCTCTCTGCTGTCTTCCCCTCGCTTTCCCCTTACATACACACACACACACACACACACACACACACACACACACGCACACACACAATGTCATTGCAGACCCCCTGGGGTCCAGCAAAAGTAGCTTCTGATTTGCATACCACGCGCACATTTTTAGCATCACAAGTGTTTGTTGGGCCATCCTAGGTGGTAATGAGGAGACAGAGAGACAGAGGGAGAGATATAGAGAGGGAGAAAGAGAGAGAAAGAGAGAGAGACAGCAAGAGAGAGGAAGAGAAAGAGAGAAAGGGGAAAAATGACATTGTGTGGCTGAGTGGTGTCCGTGGAGACTCTCTCTCTTTTTCTCTCTCTTTCTCTATCTCTTTCTCTATGGCAATGTGACAGTGGAGGATGCAGATGGAAACGTGCCACACACACACACACACACACACACACACACACACACACACACACACACACACACACACAGAACTCCCACACACTCGGCTGGCTGACTGACTGACTGCTGGCTGTTCTGCGAGGCCTCCCAGTCTGGGAACCCAGAGGTGTCAGACAGTTATAATTATCACTCTGCTTCCACACTCACACTCTCTCTCACACACACACATACACAGTTCCAGTGTTGAATGGCATCCAGTTAGAATCTAGGCCTGTGCACCAGTCTGAAGTAAAAAAGAAGAGAGGCACCCAGGAAGGCTTGTTTTCCCTCGTTGGCGTAAAAGGATGTCAGCTTCCAGCTTTCCTAATTTTCAACTTCTGTTATCACATTTTTGAGCCATAAATAATTCATACGTAATGTTCCAGTATGAGGCTTTTAGTTTTATACTCCATCCATAAAAATCCACGGTAAGACTGCTGAAAGTGAACCAGGCAAAAAATTGTGCGTATTCATCGAAAGAAGACTTTTATTCCCCTATGGCCTCACGTAGTGGCAAATGAATGACAGTCTAACCATAATTTACTGAAAGTGTTTAACATTTATCCACATTCCAATATATCCAATATTTTCAATGTGAAAGACATTCCTTCAAGAGCATGCATTTAATGAATTATTAAACTGTTAATTTTCTAAGTGAAAAGCCTCATTAGTTTTCAAATTGCTCAGTATGTATACAAAGGCATTTTTTTAGTCACCTTAAGAACAAAAACGCCGGGTATATTTTCTGCAAATGATGATGGTAAATGTGCACTTGAGCATCAATAACAAAAATCATTTGAAAGACAAAGTGTGTCCTTCAGCTGCACCTCGAATCAAGCAAGCTAAATGACTACTGTTGTAGTTATTATGTAGACATTAGTGACATTTCTTTAGTCGTAGATGCAAAAGCCTTTAACCTCAACTTGCAGGTTTCTTCAGCTGAAAAGGTTTGAAATGTTAAAATAAAAAAAAACAGCATGTTGCAAAGCAGTGGATATGGCAGAGAGTTTGAGGACATGTTATTCTGAAAATAATAAAAGCTCCTGGAAAATGAGGCCCCAGTGTGAACCTAACAGCACCACGGCAACCAGAGGACCGAATACTCGAGCTGAAGGAGAAAGACACATTTATGTCTTTAGCAGAAGCCTCAGTCTGAAAGCACAACACTTTCCCCTTATATTATACAAACAAATATTAATGTATGTAAATGTATGGGAACAGTAATTTACTGTAAGGAGTCACTCTTCATTTAAATATAATGGTTTGTGTAATGGCTAAATTAGCCTCCAGAGAGAGTTCTTATTCACAGTGTTTAGTATCAAACTAAGGAATGAGGCATGCAAAGGTAATTATCAACATAAACCTACCTAAGAATATGCATTGGGACTCACACACATAAACACTGTTTTGTCAAAATATGAGAATGACGTTGATGGCAACATTCTATGCTTTAGTGGAGTCCAACAAATATGTAAAAACATAGCAACAACTGCAACAAAAATGTCACTTTTTGTTTGAGTTTTGGCACTACAGTTCCTATCATGCTTTAGGCTGTGCAAACAGGAAGCTGCCATGGAGTCAGTGAGTTACTGTAGCTAGGGGGAACACCTTGAGCCCAATTTTTCTTGCCTACAGTTGTTTACATTTCGGCAAATCTGCACCATGAAAGGTCCAATGGGTCCTTTTTGCACTGTGATTATGATGTACTGGGTTTTAATAGTGATTAAAAGGGCCTTACTTTGATGAAGTTATGGAGTTTGTGGAATTACAGATATTTATCCTGAGTGGACAGGGGATGCAACCAACACCAGAAGAAATAATCGGTCCAGTTTGACCGACTTATGACTCTGTGAAATGTCTGTGTATAAATCTGGAGGGCTGAAAGGTCTGTTCCCATTTTTCCAATTCTGTCTTGGTACAATAATCAGACTGCTGAAGCCTCATTGTTCATAAACTGTGGCAGAACTTTTGGCCAAGAACAAAACTGTAAATTTTGGGTTCTCCAGCTGGGTAATGTGTGCGATTGGCACATGATACACAAGCTATCTTAGCTTTTTAGTTTAATAAAAAACAACTTTGTTACACGCCACAATCCCATAAACACAAGCAAAACAGACATCACAAACGTACCCTTTTAAATTTCAGTCTGAATTCATTCTTTAGTTCAGTGGTTGTGTGCAGTGGCCAGGGCTCACTCGTTCTTCAGGTTAGCGGGAGTGTGCTCATGAACAACTCATTCTCTATCTCAGGAGGGGTGCGCACTGAACGAAAGTCGCACTGAACAACAGTTTGTTTGAGAGACGCGCTGAACAAGAGAGTTGCACTGGACTGAGTGGCTGTTGCGCTTAACGAGAACGTGAATGAGAGTCATTTTGAACGAGATTCTGATCAAGAGTTGCGCTGAACGAGATTCGGGCTGAAGAACCAGAGCCAAATGAGAGTTGTGCTGAATGAGAGTCTGAACGAGATTCGTGCTGAAGAACCAGAGTCTGAATGAGAGTTGCCCTGAACAAAAATCCTGCTGAATGAGAATCTGCATGAGAGTCACTCTGAACTAGAGTCTGAATGAGAGTTGTGCTGAATGAGAATCTGATTGAGAGTCGCACTGAAAAAGAGTAATGCTGAGTCTGAAGTAAAGTTGCACTAAATGAGAATCTCAATGAGAGTCGCTCTTAACGAGAGTCATGCTGAATGAGATTTACACTGAAGAATGAGAGTCTGATAGAGAGTTGCACTGAATGAGAGTCTGAATGAAGAGTGCCGCTGAACGAGAGTCTGAACGGAGTTGTGCTAAACGGGATTCACGCTGAAAAATGACAACAGTGCTGCTGAACAAAAATCATGCTGAATGAGAATCTGAACAAGAGTCACGCTGAGAGTCTGAATGAAAGACGTTCTGAACGAGAGTCTAAATGAAAGTCACGTTAAATGAGAGTCATGACGAACGAGAGTGGTTCTGACCAAGAGGCTGGACGAGAGTTCCACTGGACAAGAGTCTGAATGAGAGTGGCGCTGAACAACAAACATGGGTCTGAACAAGAGTCGGACTGAACAGGTGTCTGGAACAGCGGTTCTCAGAAGTTAACCTGGCTCACACGCACAACTGTGCATGCACCATACAGATGCAGGATTTTGGATTCACTCCTGCATTTGTGAACCCAATCAACTCATTCCTCTTTAAAAGTCATTGAAAAAGAATGAATCGTTCACAAATTTAACATGAGTAAAGGTAGGTGTCTTTGTGCATATTTTCGCAACATGATTTTCAGTAACCCAATATCCTCAGTGGAGACTAGATTTTACTGTAAGAAGTCTAACTACAGATGGTAGGTCTCAGCCTTAGTTTAGCTCTCACATTAAGGGAAGCTCCTTCACAGGACCAGTAAAATTATCTCTGTACCTGTAACCTTGGATGTACAGTTAAACCTGAACGAAGCAAACATGGATGTAGGTGTGTGTGTGTGTGTATGTGCATGTACACACCCAACTGCCCACCCATCTCTTACAGTAGACAAATGTGTGTATGAATGGCGGGGGAATTAAAAGAAAATGCTGGACCACCCAGGACTCTCAGTGTCGCCCTGCCGACCTCCATGGCTGACAGATGAAGGCTATTCACATCAAGCCTTTAACACCTTCAGTTCCCCCTCTTCACCAACGCGCGCGCGCGCGCGCACGCACACACACACACACACACACTCAATAGTCAATACAAGCTCCGCACAATCCCCTAAGACAAATGGACAGACTTCAAACACGTACATACACAACCTCCGAATGACGGAGTGGGAGGGCGGCTGAGAGAGAAGAGAAAGACAGTCGGTGGTTTACCAGAGAGACAGAGAGAGAGAGACCTAACTTCAGCTCTCTCTCTCTCTCTCCTCACCCATGGGGTTGAGGGAATGAAAGGCGTGGGGCGCTGTCAAATAGCCCCCCGCTTTTAATGGCCCAGCTGCACCATTACCTAGCACACACACTGGGCCCAAATAGACTGAGGGAGGAGGAGGAGGAGGATAGAGAAGTCTATCAAACTAAGTATGAGGAAAGTAGGGGGGCACTCATCATTACCTAGCATACACTCCCGGAGCTGAAGGAACCCAAAAAAAAAGAGGAAGAAGGGGAGAGGGAGGGGACAAACAAGCAGCTAACTGCAGTACAAGGCGTGTTAGTGAACTACACATTCACTGTGACACATACCCCTCCACCCCACCCTCACACACACACACACACTCACAAGGCCTCCAGGGAAGTTTTACAGCGGCTCTCTGTCATGAACAGTGATGTAAGGCCCCTGTTGCTGTCAGGTGTGTGTGTGTGTATGTGTGTTGATGGCAGGAGGTGAATGGTCACACATCTCCCTTGCGGAGTGGTCATACGATGGGGCTGTGCTGAGACTACAACGTGTGTAGGACAGACATAGTGATGCACACATGTAATGGAAATTCTGTGAGTTTATTTAATAATGTTTTTAGCCAGCAGCAGGGTTCTAGGAATAGTAATGTCAGTCTGTCAGTGGTCTGCCAATTGAGCCACTACTGTGGTCCAGACTGAAATATTTCAACAGCTATTAGATGGACTGCCATGAAATTTTGTTCAAATATTCAAGGTCCCCAGAGGATGCATCATACACACTTTAGGCCCATTTCCACCAAACAGTATGGTTTGGTTCAGTTCAGTTCGGTACACTTTTTTTCTGTTCCCACTGTAAGTTGTGGATGGTACCAATGGAACAGTTCCGTACCGTCCCCATTTTTGGGATCCCTTCTGTTGGGGTACCTAGCACACAGATCTGGTATACTAAAAGGTGGAGCTGTGAACACTGTTGTCTGTTGATTGGTCAATAGCAGAGGGTCACTCTGCTCTGGGCTGTTGCAGCAACACCAAACCCCCAAGCTTGCCTGAAAAGGACTAGATGCAAAAACCCGCTATTTTCAAACATCCCATCAAGAGAGACTCTCACTGCAGCCTGTTTTATTTTGTTCTGAAAATGTCAGTGTGCAGCCTTGCTCTGTGGACGATAAACGAGGTACAGACTTCCAGCTGTGTCACCGATAATGAGGAAATACAGTGAGTGCTGGATGGAGCAGTTAGCAACAACAATGCCACCCACATTTAAGGGTACTGTTTGTGGTGGAAATGCTAGGGTCCAGGTACCATGTCTGAGGGGTTACTTTTGGTTCCATACCGAAAGTGTTGACTTTTCCACAGTTTTCACTGAAGCTGACTTTTATGGTTTTAATGACATATCTCAACAGCTATTGCATGATCACCATACAATTTTGTTGTAATGCTGATGGTCCCTGGGGGATGAATCCTACTGACTTTTTTGATTCTCCGTCTGCTCCTCAAGCGCTACCAGCAGGTTGAGATTTGTGGGTTTTAGTTAAATGTCTGAGCCAGGATCTGGATGGACTGTCATGAAATTTGGTACAAACATTCATGTTCCCCTTAGGATGAATTATATAAACTTTGGTGATCTAATGTTTGACCTGGTGTCATTATCACATCTTAATTTTCACTGGCCCAATTCTCTGTTTTATGACCACTTACCTCCAAAACTAATGACATTCCCATTAGCTTCAGCTGTACATTGGGTTTAGTACTAATTAACACGTTAGCATGCTAACACATTAAACTAAGGTGGTGAGCATGGTAAATAGTGTACCTGCTGTACAAAGATTGCAGCAGTTTAGAACGTTAATCTCTCCCTTTACTGGTAGCCCCCAAAAATCCTCCAAAACATTCTGATAAAATCCTGATTTTCTTTTCTAAACAAAATACAATATTTACTCTTAGGTGAAACGGTTCAACAGAAAATACCAACATTTCCACAAAAATGAGATATGCAACATTTCAGCCAACTTTTTATAATATACTTTACAGTAGACAATATTTCACCTGGACCCATGGACAAGTGGAATCTCTATTTTTGAATGGACAAAAAATTATGTAAACTTTTAACCACATTGTTTAAAACATGGTATATCTAGATATCTTCTAATACACATGGTATCCCTTACTACGTTTTACTAATTTCTTTTATGCTTACATGGATGAGAAGTCCTTTTAGTGCTCGGAAACAATGACAATTTTAACATTGATGAAGATCATGTGGTATGATCGGACTGAAAGCTTCCGACCACCCACTTAATGGACCTCGTGGTGAGATTAATTATTCAACTCTGCAAAAAGAGCTTCGGCTTTGTCCCCTTAGGTTTCTTTGATTTAAAATGCCCAATTTTAGGGTTTTTGTGAAACACCTGAGAGAAGTGTTAAGTTTCCTTGACAGTAGCTTAAAGTAAGCCTGTGTTACTCTTGCTAAACACAAGTGATGACTACGGATGTTAAATGTTCAAAGTAATGTTACAGTAAAAGTTAAATATTAGAAAAAAGTCATTAAAGGGACAGTTCACCCCAAAATCAAAAATACACATTTTCCTCTTATCTGTAATGCTGTTTATCATTCTAGATTGTTTTGGTGTGAGTTGCTGAGTGGTGGAGAAATTGGATATGTAGATGTCTGGTTTCTCTCCAATATAATGGAACTAGATAAAAAACTTAACGGCAATGTCTCTTAACAGAAATCACCCAAGGTTATGCAAGATAATCCGGACCTTGTTGTGAGCAGTTTCATGTAGGAACTATTTTCTTTCTACTGACTACACCCGCCTCCATATCCCTGCACAGAAGGAAATGTGCATCCACTGAGATCCCCTAGCACCACTGAGTTAGCTAACGTTACAGCTCAGCTGAGGAAGTTGCTATTAATGTTCACATCTTGTTCTGTCAAGAGTATCTACTCACCATGAATAGATGCACGCTTTCTTCTGCACAGTGATTATCAAAGACTATTATTATTTAAATACTGTTTTTAATTTCAGTATTTACAGTACAAACTTAATCACCAAAATGAATGTAATGCATAAAGTCTACAAAACTCAAATACATACTACAAAGCAGCACTCTACTCAGAGGCAAAGACAAAATGAGCTTCATAACAGTCTCAATGCTCTTTTGTGTGTATAATATTACTGCATGTCCAAAAACACTACACTCGTGGTGAATTTGGCTCCACGCTGATGCATACATTAAAAATGAATCATTGTGTGGTGAAAGGAATGTTTTGACTAACAAGACAGTGGCTTTTTCATCACCTCTTCTCTGGCAGGAATGTCAATAGCGCCCAACACCTACGAGCTCCGTCGCCCCGCTGCTCTGCATCCTATTTTATGCTCGCACTTTACTTCCAAGAATCCCCACTCGTCTCTCCATTTCCATCAGTCACTCTCTCTCTCTCTCTCTCTCTCTCTCTCTCTCTCTCTCTCTCTCTCTCTCTCTCTCTCTCTCTCCATCATCTCCATCCATCCATCTCTTGTCGGAGCCTCTCAGCGGGGCTCGGGCTCTTGTATGCGAGGCATACTTGGGCTGTGGCGTCAGTTTGGAAATGAGGCTCGTTTGCATTTAAACACTCTGCTCTCTGGGCACTTGGTAAACTTGATGAGAGGAGGATGAGGGGAGCGGAGAGGGGAGGTGGAGAGAACGAGGGGAGGTCTAGAGAGAGAGAGAGCGAGCAAGGGGAGTAATTGCAACACTAAGAGAGAGAGAGAGGAACTGAAGAGAGAGAGGGGAGTGAAGGAGGGAGTGTGTGGAGAACACTGGCTAATATAAATTCATTATGTAAATCCGCAGCTCAAACAAATTGACAGGCGGGTATTACACCCGAGAGGAGCTGAATCAAGAGCATGAAAGCATTAGCTCCACTCACCCTTGACCTCCAACCTCGACCTGTTCACCGGAGTGTGCCTGTTATGCATACTAACGACTCAGGAGGGGCCTGCCGGACAGTAACATCACAACACATTTTGTTTTCTTACAGTGGTAGCTGGAGACAAAATCCTCCATCCTACATCTATGCTGGAATGTAAACTATGCTGAAAGGAAAACACTGGAGAGGAGTGTTTTCTCACTCAAGCAGACCCACATACCAGATACAGACTGCAGCAGCCGCCACTGGAGACTGTTCTTTCTTCCAATATCTGAAAAGAATATTTGAATTCCCAACCCTGGAAGCCAAAGAACACAATCAGCAGTACGGCAGGCCTGCAGTAAAAAGAGGGCTGAGAGGTTATGAGGCAGAGTTCTCCCGAAAGAGTGACTTGATCCTTCATTTGTGCCACTGGGTAACAATTTCAGCTTCACCTGTGACTCAAATGTTTTCTTTCTAACTTTCATTTTCGCCTTCCTTAATGCCCACACATCCACATTAAACTAAAAAATATGAAATAGTCTCAAAACCCAGAGCTGAAAACGTACACGAATAAAAAGTGGCCCCAGTGAGGCGTCATCTGCAGGAGAGTTTATCCAATCACCACATGAAGCTTCACATTTAAGAATCACGCCACCAATCTGTTGTAGATTTCTGGGGTGACAAGACATGAAAAATAGCACAAAGTTCATTGTTTGTTGGCCATTTTTCATGTCTGTATTCAGGGGCTTCAAAAGCACTATGACATTATGAGGGACAATACATTACTCATACAATGATTATGAAAAAGTGCAGCAAAAGGTGTTTTTTAATGTAAACTTAAAAGGTTAGATCAGTATTTGATTACATTTATGATTTTTACTAACACAAGTGTTCTGTGGCGTGAGCCTTTAAGATGAAATGCAACAAAAATTGAAGCGGCATGTCACTGTTTTAGCATTGCACTTTAAGTGCTTTCTGAACCGGATTCTATTTTTCCATGTTTTTTTGTCCAATGACTAATGAGAACAACAATTTTTGAAATTTGTCCAACACTGAGCAAGCCTGCAGCGGTTATATAGGCTGCAATGTAAACACTTGGGGCATGTTCACAACGTCCATTTACATCCACTAAAAGTGCTTGTTTTTGCCACTGACAGAAGTTATTATTCTAAGTGTCTGACAACATTATGGAAAGGATCCTTTGGACCTTTTTGTCAAAGAGTAAAATCCTTTTTTGCTGAACCAAAAACAGCTCCAAAACCGCTATTGCCAAACCCACCAGACTCCATTTAAATAAATAGTAATTTTAGCTTGTATAGAGACAGCATATTTTCACATCTAACTAGGTGAATTAAAAGTTTATTTAAAACAAATCTGAACTGGTGATCGTTGGAATAGTGGATGGACGAACCAAGACATTTTTTGTAAATTTATGTTAATACTGTCAACTTCAATGAAGTATGTTTTACAATAATAAAATTGTTGTTTATTTTAGTGAAGTCTGGTGGGATTGGTGATAGCAATATCGGGGTTGCCTCTGGTTAGACAAAAAGGATCTAACCCCTGTAGTGTTCCTTTCCATGATTTGTCAGACATTTATAATAATAATTTGAACACGTCAGTGGAAAAAACAAGTGGACATAAATTCCACTAAAAGTGGAAGCATGTCCCGAATGGTTACTTGCAGCCACTGCCAGCTGTCCAATTCTGGATCAATTTCAAAAATTGTTGTTTCCATTTGTCACTTTGACACACAAACATGAGAAAATAGGACCCAGGTTGAAAAATACCGAACGTATCCTTGAAATTGGGGTACTCACAGGAGTCAGATTTAAGGACAAATTGATAAAATCAAAGCAGCAGAGGCCAAGATATGATCTTATATGCAATAATTGCCATAATGTGACCTCAGTAACAGGCATATGCCCACATTTTTTAAACTCCTAGTCCCAACATTGTGACCTGAGGCTTTCCGTTAAAAATTTAGAAGAAAGTTCACTTCAGAGCCACAGAGGACAATATACAGTTTAACTGTTTTCACTGGCTGTGTAGTACTCCCTATGACAAGATAACTTATCTTCCTGTGTAAAATCAGTGCCCCTTTAATGCTGTTTTTATGCAAAAATGTAATTTTATGTGATTTTCTATGTTCTACCTTGAGTTTGGAGAATACAGGGTCATTCATTGAGAAAAATTCTACGACGCTTTAAGCTCCTGAAATGCTCTCAAAAGCCTTCAATAACCTCAACAATGAATGACATTCAAGCAACATAAGCCTATTTTTTTTAGTAAGATATTTGAAGATGTGCATCAATTTGGAGATGTTTTTGAGTGCACTTAATCCACTAGACATTCACCACCCTCAAACATTGCACAGTCTCTCACAAAATAAACCAAACACATCTTGAATATTAAGCCCTCATGAATATCCAAAAAGGATTCAACGATCACTTCAGCCACCTCTGCCAGATCGCCCCTTTCTGACTCAACAGGCGGTCTGCCTTTGGAGTTGACCATATGGAAGGACAGGAGTTCAAGTTGTCGCTGTTAAGTGGTGGTGTGACGAGGGCGACAGCAGCCGCAGTCTTAAGCATCTACAGCTGCTGTCAGCTTTAATTGGCCCGGCAGACTTACAGCCAGGCGCCACTCATCTCTGACCTAAACGCTGCCGGAAAAACCATTAAACAGGCTTCAAAGACTGCCGCCGGGTTTAGGAAGAGAGGGTGAGAGACAAAGAAAGTGACTGAAAGACAGAACAAACGCAGATAAAAGCAGCAACTACAGAGAGCAGGAATAAGAAAGGGAAGTGAAAGGGAGAGGGAGGTCCTGATGAATGTGTTTATCCAGTGCTTTACCTAGTGTTTCTCATGTTGTGTCTGCTCAGAGTAAATCCTTTAACCACACGGAAACCAGGCTGCTTCACAGGGAGCCTGAAGACAACAACTGGACAACTTCACTCATCTGAATCTTAATGAGCTAGAAATCCCTCCCACCCACTCTCTCTCTCTCTCTCTCTTACACACACATACACACACACACACACACACACACACACACACACACCAAACTGTTTTCTTTTAGGAAATTAGGACCTCAGAAAATGAAGACGACACGTTCAGACCTACAGTTCATGCTAATGACATGCAGACCTAATTAATCATTAGTTTATCTGAACGTGATCTCAGCTCACTGGCTCACTGGTTAATCAACCACCTTCATGTCTTACCATGGGGAATACAGTCAAATGAGGCAACTTGACCTGTCAAAAAACATTTGTAACTAAACCTCAAACCACCCACTGTACATGCGTAGGAGAGCTTCTTGTAAAATAAGGTGATTCGTTCTGAAATGTCAGCGTATGTGCTGGTTTATAGGTATACTGCCTTACATTTGTTTGCCTTCACAAAACCAGCCAAGTTGCAGTTACACTTTATATCCATGTCTGTCCAGACTCATATGTAGCCATGACAGTTGGACAAATTCTAAAACATGGATGCTTCACACACATCCTTAACCCAGCAGCAAAGAAGATCTGTACAATCAGCACAGTTTTAAAGTGTCCAACCAAATGCCCCCCCTTTTTGTTCCCGAGTAATGACATTGAATAATGGCCAGAAAAGTGTTTTTTGCAGAACAGTATGATGTCAAAGTGAGGTTGACTTTTGACCTTTTGGATATAAAATGTCATCACTTCGCCATTTAATACTATGAGACACCTATGTGAAATTTTTTCAGAATAAGTGTATGAAGTCTTGAGTTATGGCCAAAGATGAGATTTGCAAGGTCACAGTGACCTTGACATTTGAGCTTTGACCACCAAAATCGAATCAGTTCATCCTTGAGTCCAAGTTGATGTTTTTGCCAAATTTGAAGAAATGCCCCCATGGTGTTTTTTTTAAGATATCATGTTCACAAGAATGAGAAGGATGGGGTCACAGTGATCTTGCCAAATTTGAAGAAATTCCCTTGATGCATTCTTGACATTCCTTCATTCACAAGCATGGAATAGACGGACGGATGGACGGACAACCTGAAAACATAATGCCTCTGCCATTCGCTTGGTAGAGGCATAAAAATGTAAAGAGGTATCTAAATATCAGCATCAATCACTGCATCTGGCAGCAGTTCAAACTAACACATGAGAAGGGTAGGAAACAAGGTAAAGGGAGTTGTGTGAAAAATCACAACTAAGGTGTGAAGAATTATGTTACTTTTTTTTTTTTTTTTTTTTTTTTTTTTACAAAAATACAACTGTTATTTCCTTTTTAATACTGATGGGCAGCAGAGACACGGGGTGCTGAGGTGGCTCCAGCCTCCATTTCAGCTCTGTTTAATCTCTCTGTTTTTGGATTACTGTCTCTCATGGATTACAATCATTACAACTCTCTGAATTACAGGACATAATAGGACATAATGTGCTATATCATGGACACAATCATGAATATTCCAAATAAACCATATACACTGACCTGTACTTTAGATTTTTTATTGTTATGCACATCTATGATCCTTACCATTAACCTGTTTATATCTTTTGGCATCATGTGAATTTTAGATTTTGGATTTGATATTTCTATATTTCACTCTATCTATTTACACTCTTTCTTATTTTGTATTACAACTGTTGCACAACAATTTCCCATGGGATGAAGTTCCATTTTATTTTATCTTGTTTCATCTCATTTAATCTAATCTTATGTAAAGATGCAAACTGTGTGCATCCAAAATCGGGTCAGTCAGCTAATCAGAGGGACACAGCAAGGTGCTGCGTGTGTGTCAATCCCCACAGACCCTCATGTTAAATAGCCCAACTTTTTACAGTCTGATACAAAAAACAATTTTGGTCTCTATAGCTAATTTTAACTTTCATGACAACTGTATGGGGGTGAAGTTTTATATAACTCACCTTTTTAGATGTTATTAAGGCTTAAAGTTGGGCATGACCAGGGCAACCTCTAGCTCACCTGGTGTGCACCATATATAGGCTGAGGCCCTTGCAGCGGCAAGTCCAACCTTGCAGCCCATTGCTGCTTGTCATTCCCCCAGTTTCCTGTCTCTCTCAAGCTGCACTATAATAAAGGAAAGAAACCTTAAAAATAAATTTAAAAAAAAAGTGCATAACTAAGGGTGCGGTTGCTTTGAGTGGCTGGTGTGTGCTGTCCATTGACAAGATGCTACCACGGCGACAACGCTGCTTAGGTAACGTAACCATAGAGTAACCCCAGATTCACAGAGTATAGCTGTAGTCGTAGCTGTTGCTATTTCAGTGTGTTTTCAGTCAACCTAGTCATTCGAAAAAAAGTTGCCATCATACTTTTCGGCAAACCATGGATACAGTACATATGCGTGTTATTAGGTAATGGATACATTAAAAATCAACGTTTCAGCAATGCTGTGGCTAACCTGTGTTTAGGTTTAGGCACAAAAAGTTTGAAAAAGATCCTGTTTTGGCTTAAAATACTTGCTTTTTGTGTCGCTATCCCGGCGGGAAAAGCATTGATGTCTCGGTAAAATATAACAGCTTTTTGTGACACTATCCCTGCTACACAACACCCACCTTTGGAGCCTACAAAGCCAATGGAAACACAGCAATGTCTCAGTAATTTGCAGAAATAGACAATGCTAACTTTTTCTGGAGCCTAGGCTGTTTCAGTTCATGAAAATTTAACTGTAACATTTTGGTCACCTAAACAAGTTTTGTACAGCGTACAAATGAATTTTTATACTCACTACCATTAGTTTTTCATATTTTAAATCACACATGTATTGTCTGCATGTACTATTCTGCCTTTTCATGACATTCCTTTAGCCATATTTGAACTTAAATCTAAAACAGTGCTACTTGAGGTACTACTTAAGTATGTAGGAAAATGATTCTTTGTCATCCTCATAAAAATCTGCACACTGGAGACGGTTCATGACAATGTATATTTAGCAAATATTGTGTGGCTAGAATTCTGTACAGCAATTTAAATTAAATGTTAAATTGTATTTAAGTTCCACAAGTTATTGAAAATCACACAAACTACACATATGTGGGCATGCAAATACAAACAGACAAATATAACCCAGGCATGCACATGGTCTGAAGGTCACGTAACTACAGCGATGGCCAGCTCATCATCCATCCCTCCCTGTCAATGCCTAAACCCAACCATTCAATTAGCAGCATCCTGCAGCTACATTCATTTGCTGCCTAATTGACCTCTGAGTCACAGTGGAGATCAAGTCCTGGTAATGACAACAGCTGCACAGAGTGAGACTCCACCATGTTGACACCATAATTACGCAGCAAGTCACCCAACATGGGCTTTAGGGTCAAAACTGAGTGAAAAGGAAGATAAGAAGGCAAAAGAGGAAGGCAGACAGGATGAGAGAATAAGAAATAGATGAGGGGAAAAAAGAGGGAGGAAAGGGAAGACAGAAAAAAGAGAGGAGGAGGAGAGAAGACAGCTGACCGGAGGCTTGTTCAACCATGAGATTAGGCTAAGTGATGAAAAGCAGGGAGGAAATAGAGACAGAGACAGTTGGAGAGCCTCGGGTAAGGAACAAGCATTGAAGACGGATGAAGAATGTTTTTCAGATGCTTTTAAGGCTGGGTAAGAGCAGAAATCAAGATAATATGGCTCTGTGATCTTCGTAGCCAACACTGGGACAGGAGCGACCACTAGGCTGGATCTAATAATGGGAGTTGATAAATAGTTTCGGCTTCAATCACTGCATACGGCTGAACCCACTCGAGGTTTAAAAATCAAATTAACGTGGGTGTCTGGACATGTCAGCTGTATAGAGGATAACATCACTCCAGCTCTTGAAAAACATAAAACAAACTAATCTAATCTGGTGGCCATATCACAAAGCCAGACAATAAGAAGCACTTAACAGAAACTTCAATGATAATACAATAACAAGACTATTTTGGATGGTTCAGACTGGGATTTAGTGAAATAGCTCCACGCTGATTTGGGGTCTTTTCATCAAAGTTTGATTTGGACTTCAGAATAAAGATAATCTTTAGACACCACTTAATCAGAGTTCTGCTCATCAGCATCCAAAAGACCAACCCTGGCCCCCAGTATGAAGTCAGAAACATGGGTCTCATCCTTTTTAAACTAAGATAGAAATCACTCCAAACTTCTTCACTGCTCGATGAAATCATAAGAAATAGTAACCAGGGCTTTTGAGAGGAAGGAGCACTTAAACGATGTTGTAACTACACAGGGGTTCTATGAATTGAACAAAGGGTCATTTGGGAGTTTGGTACTGAAAGATTTGTCAGAGATATTCATTTTCAGATTTAGAAGATTATTTGTGTTAAACTTTCATGTCAAAAGAGTGAAAACAGAAGCAGCTCTTGTCAATGTTTCCATATTAACAGTGAGTCAAATGAATATGTGTAATGTGAAAGTGGTCACTCACAGAGAATTAGCATCTGACTCTGCAGCATTTGAGGCTCTTTCAGCTCATTGTTCAATGTATTCTGATAGAACGGTTTGTACGGTATCCTACAAATTAACGCCCCTCGACTGACATTACATCCTTAATGTACAGTTACATAATTAATGTCAAGTTACGGATGTTAGGATCAGCCTAGTAAAGTGACTGTGGTTAGGTTTAGGAGAAGGAACAAGAGGAGGACGTACCTTAAAATGACTCAAACTTCATTCAGAGTTCACATGGTTCCGATCACCCATTTCCAGTCTTGCGTTTGGTGACTCATCCACCATCCCAACTTAGCTCCTCACAAGACTGATCGGGCCTGCTTCCTCGTTTACTATCATTAACGCATTGGCCACGTGAATGCAGTCTTTCACAATACATGGGTTAAATTAGAAAAATAAAAAATAAAAATGGATAGACAGATGGATGAGTCTACTGTTGGAATATCAATTCTGAAAACCGAACACACAACAACCAACCATTTTGTCACTGGCAACAAGTTTGATTTAATGTTGAAAGCTTGCTCACTCGTCTGGATGGTTGGGGCAAAACACCACTTCCTTTACAAACATGCACATGCATACTTTTTAGTGTAAAAGGGTCTGTATGTCAGTGTTGTGTTGTAAGCTTGTTCTGCCCCCAAGCTGACCAAAAATCAATTAACTTATCTTTAAAGAGATCATTATAAGAAGTAAAGTCATCATCATTGCGTTAACATGTAGTTTAACCTTTGTCAAAAAGCTACTGACATGTTCATCTAAACATGCTTAATGTGTCTCAATAACAGAAAAGTTATTACACTGAACAAAAATATAAATGAACACTTTTGTTTTTGCTCCCATTTTTCATGAGCTGAACTCAAAGATCTAAAACATTTTCTATACACACAAAAGACCATTTCTCACAAATATTGTTCACA
>NC_065511.1:9226918-9229599 GCF_006386435.1 Epinephelus moara
AGGTGGGATGGATTATCTCGGCAAAGGAGAAGTGCTCACTAACACAGATTTAGACAGATTTGTGAACAATATTTGTGAGGAAATGGTCTTTTGTGTGTATAGAAAATGTTTTAGATCTTTGAGTTCAGCTCATGAAAAATGGGAGCAAAAACAAAAGTGTTGCGTTTATATTTTTGTGCAGTGTATATTAGCAAACTGACTCAGTCATGTCAGTTGCAGCAATATCTACGGTACAGAAAGTTTGCCAACATTAACCACTGTAAGCTACTGGTCATACCAGACCAAGTGAGCCTGTAAGGACAAAAACCCTGACTACCTTTGTAAAACTGATACAAAATTCACTGCTGACAGACTAAAATCATATACTATACATAAACAAAAAAATAACAAAAAGTCATAAGACAGAGTCACAACTAAAACCCAGACGGGAAAAAGGAAGCAGGAACCTCCCCCTCCTACGACAGAGTTACATGCTTTGCTGCCAACACAGCAGTGACCTTAGATTCTTCTTAGATTCTTTGTTGGAATGGTGAGAAAAAGCAACTGTATTGAATCATGAGGAAAAGTGCTGCAGCTATCAGCGGTACACAACAGCCGCGTCTAAGGCACTCAGACTGTCTGGAATGGAGTAGTCAATAATGAGCCTTCACAGAGTTAGGAATCTCCAACACAAACAGAATCAATCAGCGAGCCTGGAGGCTTGCTAGATGCTATTGAAGTGTCGTTCACACTGGACTGGGATCAATGGCTAAGCTAGAGTTGACCATCGATCCAAACCATCCTCTGGTCTCCTTCCCTGTCCCCTCCTCACACTTCAGCAGAGGCTAACAAGGTAAGAAAGCCGAGACAAGCTTGGCTAAAGTGAAACGGCAGCATGTAGCATTCTCCCCCCCTTGATCTGTAATGATACACCCTCTAAAAAAGGCACATTCTTCCTCAAATGTTTCTTTGTGGCTGAAACAGGGCTTGAGACAGCCACTACTCTTTCACAGATCACTTCGACCTCTACATGGGTCTTCTCTGCTATTTGGTAGATAGTGTAGAGGTAGTACTGCTTGATACTCTCTGCTATGGTGCTTCATGCTTTTTGGCAAGAACATGCAGTAATTACACTGGACAGAGGAGGTAGCATATTATTTCTGATGATCTACATGTCTGTAGGTGCAGGGTCTGATAGCTAAAAGGTTTCCACATGTTAATGTGTTGTGATGTAACATTTTCATTATGCTGCATTTGCATGAAAACTCTCAGTGGAAATATTGAAATTCAAAAAAGTTTCAATATTGCAAAAAAAAAAGAAAGAAAAAAGTTCACACTGTGGTGGTGTATAGATTAATAATGACGTGCATGCCGCATGTGAAGGGATGATAAATGGTCATCAGATCTGTGTGGAGCGATGAGGAGACTGTAACCTTCCTCAAATGTATACATAATAAACAGAAATGTCACATTTTCATCATGTCTTCCACATTATTTTTCAGTCATTTGATTGATGAGCTCTTTTAATGATGTTGTCTCGCTGTGTCCTCATCTTCTGAAATGATTAAATGACACCCGACTCAACAGCATGTGCATCGGTAATGCTTTGACTGTGTTTTACCCGTGTAGCAGACCTGTGAGTGATCAACTTGTGTATCAGAGATGTGTGCATGGCACATGGAGGATACACAACTGCCAAAAACTTTGGCATACACTCGCTGTTCAGTGTTGCTGGTTGACATGTAAACCAAGATCAAACAGAAGCTCGGGGACCTTTCAGTGTGTTTTGGAGATGGTTTAATATCGAACATTAAAAGGAAACAATGTGCTTTCTTTTAGCTTTTGGGGGCATTTGATGACGAGTCATACTGGGGGGGACAGATTTCATGACCCCCATCTTCGTGGCCATTATGCTTTTGGATGGACATCAGAGTCATGTCTGAGTGTTAAGATTTATTTATTAATTATTTTATAACACAGGCAAGGAGTTTAATTTTTGAATTAATGCCACCTCACATAGTCTTGTGTAATTTTGTGATTATTAATATTATTCCCCACCCCCGCCTGTAATGTTGGGACTAAATGGGGCTTTAGTGATCTTACCCAAAATATTTGTGACTGGGTATTGATAATTGTCTATATGAGCTGACTGCATATGCAAACACTCAGGGGTAATTAACCAAAGGATTGCGAGGCTTTTGTGGCAGCTAAACCTGCACAAAAGAAACCATGTACTCATACTTGCAAAGGGTGAAATGCACTCCTCACTCCTAAATAGCATCTCGGTGCTCCTGTGCTATTTGCACATATTTAAATGAGGCAATGTGAATATATTTGGCGCAAAATTGTCCCCTTGCTATGTAAATGAGCCTCACTGCAAAAACAGTCAAATTCACAAACATCAGCCCAAAATGCATTTGTAAGAGGTGTTACACCCATTTCTTGCTCGCCGTCTTTTTTGACTTTAAGTTTTCTTTTTCCCTGCTGTTGGTCTGCCTACTGGTTCTTGGCACAAATACAAAATGTATATTTTGCCACCTGGATAATTACAATCTGATATTCAAAAAAAGGGCAAAGTGCACTTAGCTGCAAAATTTTAATGGTGTGTTTGTGCTGTAATATCATCAATATCATCTATGAATCAGACCTTGAGATGGGTGGACACATGTTGCAAGTCATGCACAACTCACGGTGCTATCAGC
>NC_065511.1:9229630-9239679 GCF_006386435.1 Epinephelus moara
GGCGGTGTGGGGGGGGGGGGGGGGGGGGGTTATAGGTTTGAGCTGTTGCATGCTTATATGTTAGCACTGAGCTTGCAGTACTGGGGGGAGTCCTCTTTCTCTATGTGAAGATGAACTTAGAGGTCAAAGGGCAGAAAGCAGAGCTGAAAACTAAAGAACACCACAAGTCTGTACTCTTAACGACTGGTCAGTGTGATGTCCTGAGCCTGCTTTCAACACAGTTAACAAGTTGTAGTAGGTAGTGTTTCTGGTTTAAAGAGGAGGCTGTAGATTTCATGCACACACAGATGAGAAATTAAAGGGAAAACACAACATGAAGTGTCCAGTGCAGCTGTACAGTGCTCTGGACACTGATGATGGTGGTGAGTCCAATATGCCATTCAAAAACCTTGTGATCTGGTGATTGTGAAAGCCACAGCATATGATTCACATCATTTACTCATCAAACCATTCAGTGAACCTCCTTTGGGAACATCTCCATGCATCAGGTTTCTCAACTGATTTACTTAGTTTTTACCTTTTAATTTGTCACCCATTTGTATATTTCTAATATAATCTAAACTCACATTATAACAAAGAATGCTCCTGACAATATCAATAATGAATTATGCATGTATCTTAAGAATATCACACGTACCTTTCTTTGTATGCAGATTCAAAATAACATTAACTTCTAATTGGTATTACTATAGTTCTAAGCCACAGTTTGCTCATCAGCAGCATTTTTAAAGAAAATCAATTCCACTCAACACCCGATTTGTTGTGGCTGCTACGAGGTAAACAACAGTATAAAGGTTTTGTTATGATATATGCATAACTGCCTTGCTTGTTAATTTAGCATAGAGACAACGGTCCACTGCTCTTTGTTTTTTGAGAATACAACAAACTTTTAGACCTTTATGGCTAACTTAAAAATATACATTTTTAGTCTTTTCAGTTAGGCCATAGACTCTGCATGCAATGTTTTGAAACTGCAAATTTAAAGCGAAACCATGTCACTGTTGCTGATCAGCGGCTGCTGTGGCTAAAATTGACAATTAGGGGATTATGTTAGACCAATTGGAGAAAAGTCCAAAAATCACTGAGTGTGCTTTGACAAACTCAGTTAAGTCATATTTACCATTAGCTAATGGTCATACTGGCCTATTAGTTACTTGAGTTAAAGGCCTCTAGTTTCGCAGACTGGGTGAGGCGGAGGCGCAGTGCACCTGCGCTTCGCCAACTGGGTGTGGCCAGGCGGATTTTGCAAGTTTGGCACACCGTGCGCCTGGCGCAGCTACTCCTCTTTCCCACCTCCGTCCCTCCTACCTGCGCAAGTCGGAAAGAGGGAGGAGAGAAGGCGTGGAGTGGGTTTTACACACATCACACCAATCAAATGAGCCCCTCTCCTCGCCCTTAAATGCGCCGCGCGAAGGCGTAATGAGAGTTTACTCAATTCGCCATGGCAGAAGAGAGCAGCAGCGTCAGACGGCCAAACTTCTCCCAGGAGGAAACTGATGTTTTGGTCCGGGAGGTCCAAGCTCGCAGTGTCCGAATATACGGAACTGCGAGCAGACCTCCACGGGCTGATGATGCAAAGGTAGCCTGGGAGGAGGTCACCACAATTGTAAATCAATGTTGCGTTTCTCTCGTGCGCGCGCGCTCTCTCTTTCTCTCTCGCAGTCTCACTCTGTTTCTTTTCTTTTGACTTTTCTAAGATGACAGATGCTGAATATATACTCCCTATCTGATGCTGTGGCTGTTTGTGGTTGGCTGAGAGGGATGTGAACTCATTAGTTTGCAGCTGTGTTAATCAAATCAGGTTGGGTTTCCATTACGCGTGCCAAACGTGCCAAACGGTGCCAATCCCCTTTGATCTGACATCAGATGTGACGGGACAGTCGATATAGAGATACATTTATGTGCTGATTGCAGATAGTTGCATTGAATAGTGTTTTTTTGGGTATTTATTGCATCGTTAATGTGCCTGATATTCTGGAAACCTGCCTGTGAGGTTTTGGTGACGTGTGCGCACTGTCCGCCGGTCAGCCAAACTTCCACTACACCGGCTGTGCTCCGCCTGCGCTGACAGTAGACCTGGTTTCAGCTGGCGAGCTTTTAGCGCACCTTCGGCGAAGCCTTTTGGCACAAAACTGTCACTGTGCCAAGCTGGATCTGTCGACACCTCCTCCTGCTGCGCTGCCACACCCATCTCAGCGCACCCCGTAGTATCTGCTTTTACCTACTCTTTGATACCAAAAGTAATTTTATTATATGAAGTATTGAAACTAAAAGTACAATGCTGGCAATAAAAAAGCAGAATCCTCGGAATTCTGAGGATTATGAAGTTTATGTCTGTACACCACCTTTGAAATAGGGCATACATTACACCTGAGGAAAAACAAGGTCTTCCTCACAACTTAAAGGATCTAAGGAAAACCTTTGACTATCCAGGGCTGACACACTGCAGTGGAGCAGTCACAGCGCATTTACCTGGCATAAATCTTTATCTCCTTTAACCATTACTTGCCTTTTCGGCTGTGGGACACCATTTCCATCATGAAGTCGGTCTCATTGTTGAGTGGAATGTATACGCTCGCATGTAGCATCTAATCTGACATGCAGCCTGGTTATGACTGGAAATCAAAAAAAAAATTAAAGATTATTTTTTTGGGCATTGTCCCTTTTACTGATAGTACAGCTAAAGATAGACATGAAGTATGGGAGGGTGGTGGGTGGCGTGGCGGGATGACACGCAGCAAGGGGCCATAGGTTGAAAATGAACCCAGGCCGCTGCCAAGGCCTCAGCCTGTATGGGGTGCACACTCTACCTGGTGAGCTTTGCACTTGCCCTTGTTTAATTAATCAATCATCTAACCTTAGGACATAGAAATGCATAGAAACTGGGGTTAAATACTTCTATTCCAATACACAGAAATGTGTTGGAGTAAAGATACACACTTAATTTGGGAAATGTGGTGGAGTAAAAATGAAAGATGACAGAAATATAAGAACTCAATTCTTAATACTTAAGTATTGTAACAAAGTATTATTGTTCTGTTACATTACACCACTGCCTGAATGTATTGTATTGCGCAAAGGTGTGTTTTATGTCTCAATAATTCATCTTTGCATTTGAAAGAAGAAGAGGGTGTTTTTTCTTCTTTAAAAAGTTAAATAGTCTGGCTTTAAAACAAGCTTTAATGGTCAAAAATGTTTTGGATGAGGCTTACTGTTTTTTATTGGATTCAATACGGATGCTTTTCCCAGCAGACATTTCACCAGGAAACACACAGGTGTAATTAATAACATTAATAAGCACTGCATTGCATTTAGGGAAGCCAGTTCAGCGGCCCTAGATTAGGAGGTGTGTGTTTGTGTGTGTGTGTGTGTGTGTGTGTGTGTGGGGTGGCAGGGGGGATGCAGTGTGTCAGGCTGCAGTGTGTCTAGACAGTATTCATGATCCATCTGTCTGCCACTGCCACGGCAACAGCCAGCGGCTACAACAAGATGGCAAACTCCATTACCACAGAAACATTTTCTATGTCCCTGTCCTCTTCCTCTTTTTCTCCTCCTCATCCCCCCCCCCCCCCCCCCCCTCTCTCTCTCTCTTTCCTTCTCTCTCTCTCCATCTTCCTCCTCATCTCTGTCTGGCCCTCTGTCTCACTTCCATCTCCCTCTTTTCTCTCCCACTTAGTCCGTCTGCACTCTTCTCAATCCCCCGCCACTCTTTTTTGGCAATCTCGACCTTTCTTTTTCTTTTTCCTCTCTCCCTTCTCTCCATCCACCCATCCCTCTCTTTCTCCCTTCCTCCCTCACTGTCTCTCAGGCATCACTAGAAAATGTGCACCGGCTCAGAAAATTACAATCATTGTACAGCTTTCCCATAACACCGGCTGCAGACACTTACATTAACATTCGCTCTAGACAGCTAAATATTTTAAGTACCCAGCTCAGGATTCTATCCATTGGAAATGAGTGCCCCCAAACCCCGCCCGTCCCTCCGAAAATAATAATAAAAAAGGTTGTTCTTATTGCCTTGTGGAGGAAAAGAAGGGCAGGCAGAAAGAGAAAAAAAAAGCAAGATAAATTTACAAAACAACAAGGTTGGTGGGTTTGAGAGGTGAAGCGCATCTGAGGTAGGGAGGTGAGGGAGTAAGGGAGGGAGGGAGAGATGGAGGGGAAGGTAAGGAACCCGCCAGACACAAACACACACACACACAGACACACACAGAGCCAAGGATGAAAGTGCTGCTGTAAAAAGTTTTCCCTCTCCTCCTAAAAGTTGTTGAAAGAGAACGCTGCAGCACATCAAAGTGGCCTGGCAGACAGCCATCGGAGCCCATTGGTGTCCTTCACCCTCTCCCTCTCTCTCTATCTCTCTCACCGTCTCTCCCTCTCTCTCTGTCTCTCTCTGTTTCCATTGATCGTGGCGAGTCGAGGGAACACTCTCATCTCGTTCCCTGGACAGTGCTGCTCAGCGGGAGGTAAAAGGAGGTGGTTGGCGGAGGGGTGGAGGGGTGCTTATGAAAGAAGCAAAGAGATTCAAACAAAACCTGCACTGAAATGGAAAGGTGGAAAAACTTGAGAAGGAAGTTGTTTCAGGTGGATATGAAATAAATCCTTTACTGCCTCTATAGGAGTCCTTCCCTATGGCAGTTTATGGTGTGTTTACTTCCAAGGACTGTATGAGGCTCTCACTAGCAATTGCATATTCATAATATTAAATGACATTACGCTCAGATTTCTTCAAACTAGAAGTTTAATTAGACTGATAATAAGTACCAAATTATTATTATTAAACAAAGGATAGATACAAAGTGCATGTGTTAATTTTGAATGTACATGCTACAGAAGAGTATAAAATTGAATGCACACCTGTAGACCCACAGTAAACCCATGAGTGGTTTTTGATTCTACTCTTTCTTTTCCATTTCCACTGTGAAAAGTTGTGGATGGTACCAATTGAACCATTAAGTACCGCCCCCATTTTTGGTATATTCTAATCCTCACTCTGAGCATCATGGAGCGTCATACCCGAGGTCTCCGGCAACACTAAACCCCCGAGCTTGCCTTTTTAAATATCCTGTGGAGACAGACTCTCACTGCAGCCTGTTTTTTTTTGTTCTGAAAATGTCTGCGTGCAGCCTAGTTCTGTGGACGATAAACGAGGTGCAGGCTTCCATCTCTGTCACCAGTAATGAGGAAATACAGTGAGTGCTGGATGGAGCAGTGAGTGGCAACAGACCCACCCACATTTAAGGGTACTGTTTGCAGTAGAGATACTAAGCCCACCTAGGGTAAAGGTACCATGTCTGAAGGGTTACTTTTTTGTTCCAAAGGTACCATACCAAACGTGATTGGTGGAAATGGGGCTTGAGTGAAGGGAAGGCTGCAGTCAGGGTTAAAAGAAACCATTGTGACTGTTGCTAGACAGGTCAGGTCCTGTCAGGTAGAGACAGAATGCAAACTACAGTCCATGGCATCAGAGTGCAACACTCTGAATATCCATACATCCACCCTGACCCCCTCCATATGGGAGGTTTTGAGGGTTTAAAACAGTTACTTCAGGACTGGACATACTCTTAAACAGGCACAGACAGCAAGCGTGCATATGGCTCTGTTTTTACTATATTGGGTGAATATATACACAGACATGCTTGCACGTTTGTCTACAGAAATAGTCAAACAAGTCCCATACAGAAGGAGGATGCACGAGGAGGACAGTTCCTGTGGACCCTCACAAACGGGGACAGATGAAGACATTTGCTTCACTCAGATCCTCCAGAACATGCAGATGCGTACAGTATAATTTGGACTTGACTGGGAATACATGTGAGACGTGATACATCTGAAACTCGACTGAAGTCTTCATTTATCCAATCATCACATAATCTGACCTGGGTAACATGTCACCATCCTAGGTGGTGCTAACAGGACAGAAGATGGACAAACATTATTTGTTGTAGAAGTAGTAGGCTTTATGTGAAGTATACAAAAAGAAAATGTGTTCTCCTTTTTTAGTATTAATGGATTTATGTACACCCAGCGTAGTAGGACACAAACGACACATCGGTCAGTTTAAATTGCTACATATGATAAAGTGGAAGCTTATCTGTTCTGTGACCATTGCTGCCCTTCTTCTGGTTAGGACTGTTTTTGCACACATGTGCATAGGCCAATTAATTCTAATGAGGACATGACTGAGTGCTGAAAACTTTTTTAACATTTCGCATCAGTTTAACTTATTTTTGTACTACCTTTCCCCTGTTTTTTCCTCATCATAGATTTTAATTGTACTATTGAACGTCTCAAATCTTTTCAAATGTTCCTGTGATCCGACTCCTTTCGCGACTCTATAGCCTGCGGCTGTTATAAAAGTAATGGTTATTGTGTTGTTTGTTTAATGCCCGATGAAGGTTTATGATCAAAATGTAGCTTCATTAGTCTGTTTGGTGCTGATGATGTGCAGGAGTTCACTACTTTTTGAATCTACATGCCACAAAAGTTTGATCCTATAAAACTCATTATACTCAATTGAAAGCTGGTTTGCAGTACCACGCCCACCCGCAGCATATATGCTCAGTGGGGATTAACAAAGACACCCCAGGGAGAAACAAAACTGAAAGCAGCAGAGAGGACAGACAAGGAGGAGAATGAGTGAGGAAAGAAATGTGAGTCAGTATGTATCTGTGTTGTGTGATGGTGTGAGGTACAGAGAGGGAGGCACAGAGGTAGAGCACCCTGCAGCACTCACAGTTGAAGATGCCCGGTGGAGGGTGCTGGGTGACCACGGGGCAGTTCTCCTCATCGCTGTTGTCCCCACAGTTATTCAGCTGGTTGCAGATCAGCGAGCCCAGACGCAAACAATTCCCATTGGTGCAGTGGAACTTGCACTCTGTACAACCGGGGAAGGGAGGGTAGCGGGACAAGGAAAAAGAGAAGAAACATTTCTTAGCACAACTATTGCAATCGTTAAGTCTGCTGAATAGAGCTGCGTTCAATGTCTGAACACCAGGGTTGAAGCAACTATTGTACTTGTTGTTCAACATTCCAACCTAACAAAGCAAAATGTTTTGTTTATTCAAGGTCTGTACTGTATGTCATCATTGCTTTTACAGGAGCTGTATATTACATTCAGAGCATATATGATTCAAAGTCTGAGCTGGAACTGCGCTAACAGTTAGGGATGAGGGAGTAACACCATTATTTGTATCTGCGCAGCCAACTAAATCTGAATTCAATCTGTACTTGGAATGGGTGGGGTTTAAACTGGAGGTGGGTGGAGTTTAAGTCAGGAATGGGTGGGGTTAAACCCAGAAATGGGGTGGTCTGACTGGAGGTTCTAATTCAAACCTGAAATTAATGTGGCTTGATCTTAAGAATTAGGCCCCAATCACACAGAAAGAGTTATAGCAGCTGAAGGCACCTTTCTGTAGCCGTTTTTAAAAAGAATGAAGTTATTTGCTTGCAGTTTTTCAATGTGACGTGCCTTGCGTTTCTGCGCCCCACGTCATCTCTTTTTCCATCATCTTTTTTCCTATTGTCCAATCGGATGATTTGAGAGGCGGGCCTTCTGTGGTGGTCACGACAACAAGTTTACAGTTGATAAGTAATGGAGGAGAAACTGGTGGTAGCGGTTGCTGGATACCCAGAGCTATCCACCTTATTTTTCACGGAAACACAGAGGCAAAACAGAACGCAGCCAGCTTCCGTTTTTTTGTGCGACACTTCCGGTCCAGCACTCTTACCACTGTGTAAATGGGAATCGCCTTGTTGTTTACCTTGCTGAGTTTAGCTATATATATGTATATATCACATTTTTCACGTCACTGTATCACCGTTTAGACTAATCTGATGTTTGTAAAGTCTATAAACACAATGACTGAACAAACATTAGTATTTTCTCTGTTTGTAATTAATAACAACGTTATCGTAGATTAGCTGGGCTAACCGTTAGCTGTTAGCCGTTAGCCGTGTCTGTAATAACTCACTAAACTCACAAAGTGGCCCGTGAAAAAAATATTTTCTCCAGTGGATGTCTTAGTTACAACATGATTGAGCTAACTGGAGTAGTTTCATGTCGTATCCGACAACGGGAGGCTTTTAACGGATGATGATCCTGATGTTAGCTTTGCTGCTAGTGTTAACGTTAGCTGTCCCTGTCAGCTGCAGCCACTGATGCTTTCTAGACATTGTGATTTCCCAAAACTGAATAAATACCACACATAGCAACACAAAACTGCTTTGCTAGCTCAATTATGTTGTAACGGCTGGATGGTTGATGCGTACATGCTGATTCAGGTGCTATCAGAGCGGATCCGCGCATCACTATGGCTTAATAATCAACTCAGTCAATTAAAACAACCCATCCTGTGTTAGGAGTGTATGTCGCTGACAGAAAGAAAGAAAGAAAAGGGAAAAAAAGATAGAAAAGCAGCGTACACATACTGTATTTATTTCTCACAGTTGCGCACATGTTTGGCTGGCATGCAGAAGCACCGTCTGTGTGTCGAGGGTGCGAGCCGCCGCTTCAGCTGCTCAGGTAGAGAGGCTTAGCCCGGTGTGTTTTTTCGCTGATTCGGTTCTGCAGGTTCTCTGCTGGTACACTGGAGACGGGGATCAAGCAATTTGTCTCACTCGGGATAGATTGTGCTTTTTTGGTTCATAGTTTATGATTGACGTGCGATTTATTCGCGTTTAGAGGGAATAAATTTCCGTTATAACGGAAACGTGGGCACAGTTATCTAACGTTATACAAAATACACAGACTAACTAACTAACTAACTAACTGATTGACTAACATAAACAACTGAAAATTGAAGAAAAAAAAATAGCTTGCACTGTTAGCTCCGGTAAGGGAAAGCATGAGGGAAAGTGGCTGACCGGAAGTCACGCACAAAAAAACGGAAGTTGATCACTATTTACTTCCGTGTTTGAAAATAAGGTGAATACGGCACAACGATAGACAGCAGGTTGTCAAACTGCCCCTGAGTCATCCCAAAATATGCCTGGAAATGGCCATCATTGAGGCGAAGCTCCTGGACCAACTGGTGGTACTGCCCCGTGATCCACCCTCTTTTTTAGGGTCTCATGTTCCAACACAGATCTCTGTTTCTCTGTGCCCAACAAACTATTTGCTGACAGCCTCTCACCCTAAACCAGAGATACAGCAAGTACCCTCTGCCTCAACATTTTAGGAAGTAGATACTAATTACTGTGGAAAAACAAACAAACTGGTAGACTGATTACACGATAAGGTTAGTGTAAAAGCGTGATGGGGTGGTTGCCTGGCAACAATAAAAAAGAGCAACTTTTTTTTTTTTTTTACAAGTGGCATTCAATATAATAAAAAAAAAAAAATCCAGTGTGGTGCGCCTCACGTTTTGCAACCTGCAAACTTTTTCTGTGTGATCGGGGCCTAAGAAAACGATTTACAGAACAATCTGAGAATTGAGCTTCAGATCAGAGCAGCTGCTATTAGCTAGCCATTGGGACACTAGGGCTGTAGTCAACCAAAGAAAATCTTGGTCGACTAAAGTCACACATAATCTTCAACTAATCGATTAGTCGTGGGGGGAAACAAAATCTGCACGTTATTTTTACTTCTGCGGTGGTGTGTCTGTGTCCAGGGGTGAAAATCCCATTTCATAGTTGGGGGGACAATAAACAGTAAAATTTTAGAGAATAATTCCAGGGGGGGGACAAGGAAAAAAAGTTGTAGCCTGTCTTTTACACAGCATCTTTTACCGCAATTTGACGCTCCAACAGGCAGAGTGAATGTCTATACTAACTAAACTAAAACTAAAACTACACATTTCCTGCAATTACACTGGTAAACTGGTTTATAAACAGTGTGCTGTGAGATCTGCCGCTGCGCACCTCACAACCGTGCGTAATAGATGCGCGTAATGACCGCTCCTCGTCTGCACGTCTTTGATGTTTGTCTCACTGACAGGAGGAGAGCCTACAGACAGGTACCCATTAGCTACGCTCCGTCACAACCGTGCGTAATGGTCGTGCGTAATGACCGCTCCTCGTCTGCACGTCTTTCATGTTTGTCTCACTGA
>NC_065511.1:9240005-9245983 GCF_006386435.1 Epinephelus moara
AAACATGGCTTAATAGAGACAATTTCAAACACAAGTACGCAAACTGGCTTCACTATAAATCGCAGAACTGACAGACAAACACTTGTCTTTATCTGGACACATTTCCCCCACCAATACAACATGCTAACGTTATTAGCACAAGTCTAAGGCATTTTACATTGTATAAATTAGCCTAGCGTCTAGCGATCTTTTTCTCTTCTCATATAAAACCAGGGACAACGGCAACATGTAACAAAGGTAACGGTACATAATTTGGCTCCATTACAACTCACAAGATTCACTGACAAAACAACTGTCTTATACTAAACACGTTTTCCAAGCAAATACAACATGCTAACGTTATTAGCGTCAGCCTATGGCATTTTACACTGTATAAATTAGCCTAGCGACGAGCAGAGATTTTCTCTGCTCATATGAAGCCAGGATAAATCCCGAAGTATAAATCCCTGAAGGATAGATCACACACACGACTTAAAATGCTATTTTAGTGGAGGCTTTACTGTCTTCACAATTTATTTTTTCTTATCTGTTAAATACAAGTAAATACAAGCTTCGTTTCCACTGGGGGAAATGGTTTCAGTATACAGAAACAGACAGGAGGTCTGCGTCACCACGATGCTGAGCGTGAGGGTGGGCGAGTTCAACTTTCTGTCAACAACAGGGGTGTTTTGAAAACAACCCCATTTTCACAGGTAACTTAGCCTGTCCCCCCACCGCAGGAAATAATGGATTAATCCTGGAAAGCTATTGATGTAACGTTAGCACTTCTTATGAAAGTAACACAGCGATTATTTGACCAATGAGAATTTGGTCGGACGAGAGCAAAGCGACCAAATAATCGACTAGTCGACCAGGAGACTACAGTTCTATGGGACACACTCACAGGTAATCACATGCACTAACATGCAGGCATGAATGGACCAGCTACCACAACCTACCACACAGGGAATGTGACTGCTCAGGATGCCATTACTCCACTATATCTTTACATAGCAAGTGGCTTGCTGCTATATTACTGCTCAAAAGTGTCACATAACGAATGATACAACTGACTGATGTGCTCCTTTATTTCTGCAGCTGAAACTCTGGAGAGATGTAGAACTGTGTTGTACAAAGTTGTGAAGCCTAAAAAAATCAAATAATGAAAAGAATTGAAAAAAATCAACATTTTGATGAAAATACATGTTTACAAGAGGTGTTCAGTATTTTTTTTAAAAAGAACGCCCACACACGCTCACCAGTGTCACTGCAATAGTAGTGCATGCAGGCACACTCTAATGTGTAATAGCACCGATAAACTGCACAGACATCAAAATGCTCAAATGCCGGGCTGTTATGTGCAGTTCTCCCCGTTATCTACGCTTCAGAATGTGCAAGGTCATGTGAAATGTTTTTTTGTTGTTTTTTTTTACCTGTAAGCTCAAACACAAAGCAGAGTTAATGTGTTGAGTTCACACAGAAACAAGGTCAGACAAAAAGTGGTTTCTCGTTCAAAACAACAAATAAATAAACAGCTTTTTCAAACGGGCCTTTGATGTGCCTCAGCCCCGAACCATAATGTGCTTCTGTCACGGTTATTACCAAAACGCTTCTTTCCCCCCTAAATATTAATATGCCTGATTAGCACTATCTGGTGAAAAAAAAAACACCTCAAACCTATAAATGTGAAAGTGAAAAATATATATTCTGGAGGGAATAAATAATCATGCTGAACTTTAATCATAATAAGCGAAAATAACAACAACAAAGTGTTTGATGCACTGGAAAGCAAGGCCATGTTAGTATGCCCTGGAGTATGATGTGTGTGGTTTGGTGTAGCCATTCTCTGAGAGCTACACTCACACTGAGCCCACCACGACTCCAGAGAGTCTCTGCACAGATAAGAAAATACATTTAATTTGAATGACAAAGAGTTACTCACACAGTTGTATATTCTTTAAAAAAGCGAAAAGAGGTCTTTGGAGATAGCCTATATCAGAAATGCAACTTCAGAAGAATACTCACCTGATTTAGCATTGCATTTTTTGTTGGACTCACAAAAGACTCACAATTTAAAAAACTAAATGATCAAAATCGATGCAACAGACCTGGAGATAATGTCTTCTTTTTAATCTGCACTTACATCACTCACAACAGAACTACGGACAGTTCAGTGGGAGATTCTGGTATCTTGTGCTAACAGCAGCTACCGGCTAATGTAGCCTCCAGCCACTAGCCTGCAGCAGAGATGAGGTGCGGGCTCAGAGGTCTAGCAAGCTCACCTCTTTCAACATCCACACCCCAAAATTGTTTTCATTTTCAAACTTGTCTTCAGCTCCAACCAAGGCTGAATCAAGTGACATCCCCTATAGCAATAAAAAAGACCTCATGCAGCTCCCTCTGGGGACACAAAAGGCAACTTAGGGGCCGTACACGTGCCGTGTCTTAAACCACCTGGAAAATGCGAGGTCAGGCACTGGGTGCTACTCTTGTGCCTTTCCTGTGCCAGCTTTCAAGAGTGTGGCGGCAGGCTGCTTCTGAAGTTGCTAAGCAACCTCAACAAGCACCGTATGATAGCCAATTTACCTGAAAATCCTGAGCGCAGAGCTGATCTTCCTCCAGGTGCTGGTTGTGTGTAGGCCTATTGTCTGTGGGACAGATGTAAAGCTCTGGCAGCCCTGCACTAAAATGATCAACTTCTTCTCCATGTTTATCACAGACTGATATTTACGGATGAAGGGAAAGATATCTGTCAGTTGTGATTGGTTGTTCCCCGTCACATGACATGCAGTGTGCGCTGCTGCACTCCAAAAGTTGAACTCTGTTGACCTCAAGACGCAGCTGTCGCGCCCTGAAAAACAGGCGCTCAGGGACGTGTTCCCACCGCAACAACGTTGCTCTGGCATTTGAGTGTGCCTGATGCGCATCTACATTTAAAACAATGAATCTGAGGTCGCAAAAACACGGCATGTGTACAGCCCCTTACTGCACATACAACTTTTTCACATATGCAGTTGTACCCCAACCCCAACGCCTGTAAACAGACTTTAGTGTGTAAAATCTTTGAAGCCTTTTGTGGCTCCAGAGGGAGCTGTGTGATGGCTGATAAGTCTTGGCAAGTGATATCACTTGGGTCATTTTGGCGCAGCTGTTGGATTTGAAGACCACAAGTTTGCCAATGAAAACTAGAATTACCACCTCCTGGGTGAATGCCTCTGTGCACTTACAGTTTACATCCATGTCTGTGAAAACATGAATGCTTCACACACATCTTCCCTATACGACCAGCTGTTTCAAGGTGGACACCTGAGATTAGTATCACTAATTCAGTATTTGCCCAAATGTTCTGCTCCTCACATATGACATTGAATAATGGCCAGAAAAGTGTTTTTGCAGAACATTATGATGCCACAGTGAAGCTGACCTTTGACCTTTTGGATATAAAATGTCATAATTTCATCATTTTATCCTATTATACATTTGTTTTAAATATTGTCATAATTAGCATGTGAATTTTCAGTTATTTGAGCCAAAAACATGTTTTCTGAGGTCACAGTGACCTTAACCTTTGACCACCATATTCTAATAGCTTAATTCTTGAGTCCAAGCAGACATTTGTGCCAAATTTGAGGAAATTCCCTCAAGGACTTCTTGAGATATTGCACTCATGTGGATGAGACAGATGAGGTAACCCTGACCATGACCTTTTATCTGTGACCTCCAAAATCTAACCAGCTTCTTGTTGAGTCCAAGTGGATGTTTGAGCCAAATTTGAAGAAATACCCTTGAGGCGTTCTTGAGATATCGCATTCACTAGAATGAGATGGACAGACAGAAAACATTATGCCTCTGGTCTCTGCCTGAAAACATTATGCCTCTGGCCGTGGCTATCACCAGCATGGTGACATAAAAATCTGGGGGTGTGGAGTTAGGAGGAAGTCAGGCAGACTTCTGTAGACTGCTCCAAATCTCTACTTGATGCTAGCTGTTTCACTGAATTTTGTGATTTTTTTTTTGGGGGGGGGGGGGGGGGGGGTAGTCTGGTACTGTGTCACAGAATCTGGTGCTACAGTAGCAGTTTAAGACTACATTAGCCACTACTAGCTTAACACACATCGAATCTGTGACTGATGCGGTGAGTTGCATTGTGGGTGACATAGGCAGAAAAGAAAAAAGATTATATCTCTGGTTGTGCTGCATGAATTTTGATCCTTTTTTTAACAGGCCATCCTGGAGATGTGATACTCTAGGATAGATAATAATGTATTGTATACTGCCTTCTTTGATTAATGTTTAATTCTAGCATCATTAACAGCAAATAAAATTATTGATTTAACCACTTTTTGTTTTTAATTCATGCAAAAAAGGGTGAAAATACATTTTTTAGCCCAGAATAGTGACTGCAGTCTTCCTCTCAGGTTAAACCTGGGGCAACAAAGTCCACTAAGCCCTCTGCGGCTCGTTAAGCTTACTGCTGTGAGTGCACGGCAATAATTGAAGATGTCTCAGATCAGCATATTCACATTTTTATCAACTCAGAGTGTCTCGCTTCTGTATTCTGGCAGCTGGACAGAAAGAGCACACTCACTGTTCAGAGAGATTTTAGTGAGTAAATCAGACTAAAGCTGTGAACCTGAGGAGAAACAATATTGTAACTTGAATGCTAATGTGGCTTTTTGTGATGTGTCATGTCTACTGTCTGGCTGTTATGTCACCCTCAGCCTCAGCCATGCAAACAGATTTAAAATTTAATTATATATTAGCTTTTGGGAACTGATTAAGAACTTAAAGGACCTGTTCACCAAAACAAAAAAACCCAAAAATATAGTATTTTATTCTACCCCATGTTACATCTAGCCATGGAGAGAGCTTGCATTTTACTTCCAGAGAATCTGAAATATCTGTTGCTGAGACTTTGTCTCCATCCCAATACAGTGGAGGTAAATGGAATTTAGTTTGTGGTTTTCTACAGTATCAAAGAACGACCCCTCAACAGGATTGTTTTTCCAGAAGCAATGACCATTGGTCTCACTTTTAAAACACTGCGTAGGATCCATACTAAAAACATATGTGCTGAAAAAAGCTGAAAATGGTGTGCACCAAAAGAGTGTCACTGCAGTATTTACGTATATGTAAACAGCAATCAGAGTGATTGCTTCACACCTTTCCAAAATGAGTGTGATAATCTGTGGTATTCTCGATCCTGACATTTAATTTGAAGGTGAAAGTTTGATAGTTGAACACAGTTTCCTTCTTTATATATTCACGTTTGTTCCTGCGATCTGGCGGCCTGCATTATAATTAGGATCAATAATGAAATGAATACTTAAGTTGTATTTGATATAAGCACACATTAGAAGGTATTATTGAACAGTGTTGACACTGTCAATTATTTAATGCTATTTGATGTGTATATTTCAACAGCTGCTGACCACGAGAGTCAGCAGCATACAGTCTACCTCTCTGCTCTGCGCTCTGGAGGTGGGAATGTGATGGTGAGACAGCGCTGATGAAATATTGAGCAGGATTTGATCTGAGTTTTGAGCTAGTTCATAATTTTTACAACTGAGAGGCGCTTATGGAAAAGTAATAGCTCACCAGCACAAGCACAGATAAAATGGCTGGACTGAATGTTTATGATAAAGTGGATCTATAGGTAGTGTGTGACATGAGGCAAAATAAAGGCATGAGAGACATATTATATGCAGTGTTGGGTAAGGGTTACTTTAAAAGTAATCAAAGTACGTTACTGCGTTACTTTTTAAAAAAGTAACCAGTTACTCCACTGCGTTACTCCCTGAGTAAAGTAACTCAATTACTTTAAAAGTACTGCCAACGTTACTCCCTGAGAAAAGTAACTCAAGCACTTTTAAAGTACTTTTGAGTATTCTACATTTCCTATTGGGCAATGGACCACAGGGCGCTAAGCCTACATTTTTTTGTCTCCAAAATTAAAGTTATGGACCACTTGCCCTTCACTGAGATCCAGTTCTCCCATC
>NC_065511.1:9246414-9312653 GCF_006386435.1 Epinephelus moara
GTGTACCAGGCATAATGCAAGTCCTGAGTCTGAAATATGTCTGTCAGCGAGTCCTACTCCACCTATTTAGACTCCACTGTAGACAACGGCAGCATTTCTTCTACCACGTAGCTAGCCACAAGCTCCGTGGCTTCTTTCAGACTGATTTTATGGTTTAACATTATCTCCGTTATTAGAACCAAACGACAGCCGTTGCTGTTTCGGAGCTGAAGGACCAGCGTTCTAAAAGTAACGGAAGTAACTGATGTTAAGTATTTGATTACTCAAACAGCAAACTAACGCGTTAGGTTACTCGTTACTGCAAAAAGTAATCAAAGTACTCAAACGTGTTACGTTGTAACGCATTATACCCAACTCTGATTATATGTATAATGATGCCTCTCACATGTAATTTCTACAATCTGGCTTCAGTTGACCACCTCACCATCTGCGTCGCCAATTTCTCCTGTCTCCAAAATGTTCATATGCATGGGTCTGAGTTGCTCTACAGGTATGCTCGATCTCCCATCAAGTTTGTTTTTATAGATCAAAACCTTTACATAGGAAGTGGTGTACACCCCTTTCAGACCTTGTTTCGTGCGTACACAGTGGTTATAAATGAGACCCCTGGTGACTAAGGAAAATCCACAGCCCAATCTGTCAGCCGTTTGCAGCGGTGATCTTACCTTTAAATAACAGTTCCAACTGAAAACTGTTGACAGGTGTGTGAACTACTGACAGTAACCTCATCATTGTTTCTGGAAGGTGACACTGAGTTTTTCACAGTCACTTTTCAAAAATTACAGTCAGTGAATACCATTCAGAGTGTTTAATAATTAAGTGTGTGAACTGTGGGTGAACTACACAATTATGCTGTAGCCTGAATAACAACCCATTAGGTAGCTGTGTACTTACTTTAATACTTCATATTGTGGTGGCTGTCATTTCCTCCTGAACCACTACTGAACAAACACCGCTACCTACACTTCACTAAAACTTTATTTTAAGTAAAGTCACAAAATTTCACAGTTTAAATGAGCTCTAATTTGTCACTGCCAACACATTTATTTATGTAATTAAGACTTACACAGACTTTAACAAATAATAATTGAGTGTAGGAGGTGGGTTCATAACAGTGATGTTATAAACACTGCATGTCATGCCCATGGATTTCTCTAAGTGATAAAAATAGTTTTCTCAGATCTCTCTTCTTTATGATGCAGACAGAAGAAAAAATATCCTCCTTTAACAAACAAAAATTGATTATGGAGCAAAGAGGCTTTACAGGTGCTGTGTGAGGAACAGGGAGGAACTCATGACTGTAGGGCTGGACTACCAATCCCAGGGGTCCCAGAACTCCAGGCTTTTTGTGTGTCAACTGGTATGGGCTAACTAAAATGAAACCTTTGTGTGGGAGTGTACTCTGCTTAAGCACAGTAACAGCTGACATGAGGGCCTTGGAGGAATATGCCAGCAATTTAGTATTGCACTTCCATAATACTGCAAGACTCATAAGATACACAATAAAACAACGCTGGTCAAATCTGAGCCACTGAGGTTGAGATATCCTGACAATTGGAATTCTAAGAGTTTCATTATTCATGTAGTGTATAAGCCCTTTCACATATGCACTGCAACCCTGAGCCTATCTTGATGTAACCTGGAGGAGCTGTGAATGCAAATGTCCTAATCAGTTGGACGAGACATTAAACAGACTTTACCCTGCCATCTCCCTGCCATTAAGTCCATGTAATGTAGACTGAGCCCATGTTAGAGCAGTTCATGGTCTAGAGAATTCACAGCAAGCGAGTGGGCGTGCTGATGATATTTCTATCATGCTGCTGGCCCAAAACCAGAAGAAAACAAACACCCTACCGTGAGGACAAAGGGCCATTTATAAAAAGACGCCAAAAAAATGTCTAACTGAAGAGATGAAGAGATCTGTGAACTCCTGTCAATAAGGTCTGACGCTGAAACAGACAAATTAAGACTCAGTTGTTTGTGACCATATTACTATGTGAACGCGGTGTAATGTGCGTCATGTCCTGCCTCCTGTGCACTCTACCCCGGCGCCACCTCTCCCAGTAACCAATGAGTATTTCCAGTAGGTGAGAACGCATCTGACATAGAAAATCTCCTGTTGTGTGTCTACCCGATTCTCCGGACATTGCCCAGAGCTCATACAAGAAAAAGGTGTAAGATTTGCATGTAGTTTCAGAGGTGGACCAGCATTACAGTATTTTTAAACTGGACTAAAATAAGTTGGCATTGGAGGACAAACATAAAACACAACCTCCAATGAATGGTTTGTGGGAGCAATGTTACTAGTGTTTTTATGTTTTGTACCATGTTTGCAGTGTCTCCATAATTCAGTTGTTGTCAATCTCAACAAGGCTATTACCCACTTAAATGAATGAAAATTTAATGACCTACAATTAGTGATTGGTGACATGTTCCCCTAATGTCAGTGATGATATTAGGGTGGCTTGGTCAAGACTAGACATGCACCGATCAAATTTTTTCAGTTCTGATCCAATACTGAATTTGGATATCTCCCGATACCAATACGGGTACTGATATGAGAGCTCTGTTCGCATAAAATTTGCGCTGCATGTCAATTTTGTATTAAATTTAAATGTATTCCAAAGCAATTTATTTGAACTGTGGGGTACATAGGCTTAACGAGTGTAAATTGCTCTGCAACTCCTTTAATGTAGATTTCTATAGGCTACATGAGTTCAAGAGTAATAAGAGAATTTCAAAGAGCATAAAGACAAATTGACACCTCCCTCAAAAGGTTTTCAGAGTGAAGTAAAAGTACAAAAACAACTGGTGTTGAACGGTTGGTATAGTTACTATGCATAGCGTTTCATTGAATCTTTTATTGAGAGCACTACGAGTGACTTTCACCATCTATTTAAAGAGCTGAAAGACCATCTCTGTGATAAAACAAACAGTAGGCCATACAGTATCTGCCCATTTGAAAGGACCGTCACAGTGAAAAGGACTCTTCTTGACTCAATGTGTTCTGGGCTTGAAGCAGCCACTCGACCGCCATGCTAAAGATGCTAGCATACCTAACTAATGTCTTTGCAGCTGCCCCAGTGCAGCTGGAAGGACATTCTCCATGCACATTTAAACTGCGATTGGAAAGGAATAAGCAAGCTATTATTCATTTAAATTGGGTTAGATGTTATAAAGGTCTTTTTAGATAGTAAGCAACACTCCACCTGCATACCCACTTGGATTTGTGGGGACTCATTGTGCTCCCCATGTGAATAGACAGGCAGACAAGCACCTGGTGTCAATGTCAGGTTCTCTCTGCATGTTACCAATATGAAATGATTAGTGACAATAGTCCAATATCTGATATGTGAATAAAAACAGCATTGGGACCTGATACTGTTGGATCGGATCGGTCCTAACTCTTGTCCAGACCCAAACCCAGAACCCCAAACTGCATTCAATGAACAGGTAAGCACTTACAACACAGAAATGTGGAGATACAACAATGTAGTGTTTGATGGATGACAAACCTCAACCTTTTATTGTTTTAAAATTGTTTCCCAGCCCAGCAACATGGTTTGCATTGACTTAAATATGTCAGTGAGTTTAATGAAATTATGTTGATTCAACCTAAAAATATTTAATGTGAATCATTACCTCAAAATCTCTTTTGAGTTTAGGTATGTCAGTTTTTAGCTTACATGTTGCACATTTCATTAAAGATACCCAAGGGATTTTTCAGTTGAAAATAAAAAAATGTATGTTTATATTTAGGGTTACACACCCACAAGCATTGTGGGTATTTTTTGTTACCTGATAAACATGTTAAATGTCTTTGTTACTATTTCTTATCTTTGTTTGCTTCTTAGCAAGTTACCACCACCGGTCTATCAGTGGAGTGATGTGAATTGATGTGTACATTACATATTTGTACAAACAAAACAAGGACCCACACATAAAAACCAGGCCCCAAGAAAGTGTGCCGGGCTTTGAAGCCAATTTTCGTAGTGGCCAAACACTGGAATTACAAGTCCAGAGCCAGTCACATGATGCACTGTGGCCCAAAAAGACTTTTTCCTACAGACTTACATTGTGAAAAAGACATCTGTGAATCAGTAGATACATTTTTTGGGGCATCACAACCCCTGTGAAATAACTCGTTCCCCTATCAGGATTTAAGCCATTTGGTCCGATAACATTTAGAAAATCTAAAAGAGATGCAAAATTAAATCAATTCATTCCTATTCAAGTCAGAGGAACACTAAAGTGGAAGTAGCCGGCTCGGCTGGCAGAGGTCTCTAGTGCGTCACCTCTATGGGCCCAATGATGTGGAAGCAGTGCAGATCATCCAGGTAATTTTATAGGCGGCAGTTGAACCATTATGGCTTCATGGGCCACTGAGAAACTTTCATAGGAATAAATGGGGGCCCGCCTCCAACACTGTATCCAGTTCCTTTTATACATCCATGATAAAACAGTACTCATAGCTCAACTTGTGGTTGAAAAACTCAGAGGCTTTAAACAAATTACCACACACCTCACCTGGGGCCAGGTAGTATTATCATATAGAAGATCTGTACAAACTGCACAAAGAGGGGGTTAAGTGGGACCCATCAGCTCATTTTACCCCTAGCAGTTTAAACTGAAGGCACGACAGAACCTGGACTCATCTACTATGATCATTTTTTGTGGTCCTATTAAAATGGCCACAGAATTATGATGATGTAATCAGACACAATATGCTTGGTTCAGGCAAATGCTTATTTTGGATGCTCAGCCTTTAAAACTGATAGACTTGGAAAGATCCTTGATGACATGAAACCGCCACAAAACATCTGTACAGCAAAACACAGAAACAAAAGAATCAAGAAAGTGCTGTTTTGGATTTGTCTTTAGAGAATAATTTTACATGTTTAGTATCACAAATGAGTCCTGCTTCATATGTGGATAGTACGTGAGGCTGAGAAAATTGGACTAATTTTCACAACTCCCACTGAAATATTCAGTCAAATGATGTCTTTGCCATAGTAACAAATCAGCTTTGACGTTTACGCGCCAAACTCATTACTTAATGTCATTACGCAGGTCTAATCGACCGCTGTAATCGAGTCTCAGCCAAATTCTCCACTGTTCTGGCCGGGATTCTTATCTTTTTTTGCATTCTTGTCCTTGGCGAGGTAATAGATGGAAGATGGAAGCGAAAAATAATCCTTCACAGGAAAAGTGGAAGGAAACGTTTTAATGAAATTCATTAGAGTGGTTGGGGAGGAGGGTGCTGTGTTTTGTCGCAGTTAATCAACACACACAAACACAGACGGCTCGTACCTGCACATACAACACAACAACACACACACACACACACACACACACACCAACAAACACCTTGCAGGCCCGTTCCTGGAGTGAGTCCTTCCGATTTGCCCGGCTGGCAGTGAGCGACCTAATGACACTGCACATTTTCTCCTCTTCCTCCCATAACAAGAACAGCTTGTTCTGCTCTTGTCTAGACAGTGGCGGGTGTGGGGGGAGAGAGAGGCAGGAACAGAGATCCGATTCAAAGAACAGACCAGCATGACCGTTCTTTGGAACGAGCCCTCTCCCCTTCTTCTGAGTGGCAATTAGTGAAGCCTCAGTGACTTGCCCAGCCTCTCCTCTTCTTGCTGTCTTTCATTTTATCTCATCTATTACTCTGATCGCCTTCTCTCTGCCTCCTCTTTCAGTCTCATCTCCTCTTCTGTCTATCCTCTCCTCTCTAGCTCTATCATTCTCTATTACTCTCCCATCTCTTCTTCTACCCCTCTGTCCATCCTCTCACTTTGTGTCTTTGCTTTTAGTCTCCCATCTTCTGGCCATCTTCCATCTCCTCTGCTGCTCTTCTTTTTTTTCCTCTCCAGCAACACTCCCATTGAGCTGTCACATGAATTTGAAGCAAAGCTTTGAAATGTCGGAAAATGCAAGGCAACAGTAAACCTGTCTTCCCCTGGTGAATTATGCGTGCTGTGTGTGTGTCTGTGTTACAAACACAGACACACACAGGTTAATTAGTGTGATTTAAAAATGCCAGACAGAGTGGTGAGATGAATGATTCCTGCAAGTTCTGCCAAGATCTGATCAGCAGATATTTAAATGTGAAGGTTGAAGAAATGAGCAGGAAGCAAACAAATGCACTCATAAGATCGACATTAAACAAAATCAGGTCTACTATATATGACATCTTAAATTAGATGACATGAGAGGTCACAGTATACAGACAGAAATGTCACTATTCGTTAGAAAAATGTTTTTCTACTGCATTCTTCATAGAAAAATAAAACCTTAACAGCATAAAACCTCACAGACAAAACTAATCTTTTGAAATGTGCCATTTCTATTTAGTCCTTCGATTTTGTTCATTATAATTTGCATAATAAGTCACAGAGAAAACACAAAAACCCTAAACCACCCCCTCTCTCAAACTGGAAAGAAATTAAAGAACCTTTTGATTTCACTCTTCCTGAGGTGGAGGAGGTTGATTTGCAATTAGAAGCCTTTACCTTTGACCACCAAACTCTAATCAGTTCATTCTTGAGTCTAATTGGGTGTTTGTGCCAAATTCAAGAAGACCTTCAAGACCGTCATAAGATATTGCGCTCAGGAGAATGAGATAGACGTAAGGTCACAGTGACCTTGACTTTTGACCACCAAAATTTAATCAGTGTATTACTGAGTCCAATTGAACATTTGTGCCAAATTCAAACAAATTCCCTCGAGGTGTTTTTGAGATATTGCATTCACAAAAATGAGACAGATGAGCTCACAGTGACCTTGACCTTCGACCTATGGTCGTTGAGTCTAAGTGGATGTTCATGCCAAATTTAAAGAATTTCCCTCAAGGCACTCTTGAGATATCACATTCAAAAGAAGGGTACGGATGGACAACCCAAAAACATACTGTCTCTGGCTGCAGCTATCGCCAGTGTGGAGACATAAAATATATGTCAAACTAACTTAACTGCTCATCAACTTATCAATATGAAGCTAAATCTAGTTCTTATTTCAAAAACATCTTATGTAGGCTGTTGTATAGACTGGAAGCATCATAAACAGGACACTGACACTGAAACAGACTTATTATTGAATCAAATTTAAACACAAAAACAAAGCAGTAGAAGTTCCCGAACAAACAATTGGGATCAGCGATTGGTCGTTTTGTATGCTCATTCATGTTTCTGTCTGGCTACTGATTGGTCCTCTCACATCAAAAGAAAATGTGAGTATTTAGTCACTTACTATAAGAGTGAGGACATGGCAAGGTCACTATTTGCAAGCCTACAGCTAGATTCCTTTTGAAATTATTTCCCATCCTGCCCCTGGAGGAAAATATTCTGCCAGATTCCCTTTAGAAAATATGATGTGTTAAAAATTTCTCACATGTCCGCAAGAACACATAACTCTAAAAACACATAAAAGGCATCATATGTCGACAGTATTGTCGTGAGTTCAGGATCGATATAATCCATAAATATAAACTGTATTTGGTCACAAACTTAACATTCTGGATTTTGTCGCCTCAACTCGTTACCAGTCTCCGTTGGTTAGCTGTACTATTTTAACGCAAGGAGAATGTAGGAATGACCGTAGGTAAACCATTTCAATAATTAAGATTTATCACTAAAATAAGTGCTGGTTGGTGGATTAGATACACGTTGAATTAAACACAGACTCTTGTTCACTCCACAGCTCCACCAGTTTCTCCTTCTTCTCCACAGAACAAGAGAACTGAGACTTATTCACATTCTTGTGCCTACCCGGTTTGCTGTTTCCTGTTTGGTGCTGGAGAGAGCGCAGCTATTGGTTGTTGACAGTGTTCACATCTTTGAACTTCAGTATTTGCATTAGCCAAGACTAACTTAATATTAAACATGTTTGATTTCATCAGAACTTCAAGACAAGAAAAAGACTGACTTGAGACAAATTGGACTGAGTTTTAAGACCAACTTACACTTAAGATCACAGGAGTGCGCCGCAACTCTACCAAAACTCTTATAATCTTATTCTGACATTGGAAATTTGCCTGTGACAGTTAAATTGCTTGAAAAGTCATTTGGTGTAAGGCCGGCATAAGTTGGTAACTTTGATTGGAAGTGAATAAATCTCATCTTGTTCCTCATTGAAATGAATTGGAATGTATTTTATTTTAACCCTGAAGAAAGATCAGTAAAAGTGAAAACACACGTGAGGGTGAGCTATAGATGTGACAGAGCTTGAAAGAGGTTTAACATTTTGGAACTACAGAGAAGACTCCCAGGCCCTGCTTCTTTGTAGAGAAGTTCTGAGTTAAATGGGTTTCTGAAATGATGACAATAAATAAAATCCCCCGAAATGTGCATGATGTTATTGTCAGCTGATGCTGGCAACATTTCATGTGGTCTAAACATGAAAGCAATTGGTATCAACTGATACACCACTTACTGGCCACAAGATAAACACGAAATTAAGTAAGCACAGACAGAGAAAAAAACTTGCTGTCAAACCTAGTCAATTTACTTTCCCATTTTGTTCCTTCTTATCTCACACTCTTTCATCATTGTCTCTTCTGCCTCTCCTCATTGCCTGTTGGTCATCCCCTCTGATGTCAGTTTGTCAGTCAGCTGATCTGTCAGCCTGTGTGCCTCGACAGGCGAGCAAGGAAACAGTCTGCTCAGTGGCAGAAACCAGACTGGAGGAGGAGGAGAAGAAAGGATACAAAGAGCAGAGAGAAGGACAGATGGCAGCAGCAACAATAGACAGGAAGAGGAAAAGAGAGAAGAAAGGGAAATGGCAGTAGGCAGAAAGAGAGGAGGAGGAGGACAATGGTGATGAGGAGGAGGAGGAGGAGGAGGATGGTGGTGATGACGATAAGATTATGGGTGATGAGAGATCTGAGGATGAAGGTGATAATGAGGATATGATAAGGAGTGAGAGAGGGAGAAGCAGAAGGAGATAGGAAGAGGAGGATTCCTATTGAGCATGAGGGGAAGAGTAAAACGACACGATTACCACATTCAAACCAAACTGGTCTGACCTCTCTATTATGACACCAGTGGAGTATTACAGGACGTGTGATATTGACTTTCAGCTGGCTCATTCTCTGCAGAACTAACGTTTCCCATCAAAGGTCTCAAAAGGGAATCTTTCTTTTCGAAGAAATGATTGCTGAGAGACAGAGGGAAGGCTTTTTTTTGTTATTGCTATTTCCTGTTACTTTCAACTCCTGCACTGTTCTCTAACAAGGAGAAACCAAATCCCACAGTGGGGAAGAAAACTGCTCATGCAGACTCAGACAGAAAATGTGTGACGTGAATTGCACTTTGACTAGTGTGTGTATGTGTGTGTGTGTGTGTGTGTGTGTGTGTGTGTGTGTGTGTGTGTGGTTGTGCCTGTGATATAACAAAGTGTTGTAGTCGCCGCTTGCCAGTGACAGACTGGGGGCAGGATACTTGTTTTTAGCAGTGTGAGTGTGTGTTTCTCAGTGTGTTTCTGGGTATGTGGCTACCAAAGTGTCCTTGGGCGCCCGATTGAATGTGTGTGTCTATGCTTTGTGTGTGTGTGTGTGTGTGTGTGTGTGTGTGTGTGTACATGTAAATGAGAGTCAGTGGGCTGCTGTTACTGCAGCCACAGCTTTCAGACCAGCAGCATTTTAACACATTTAAAAAAGAGGCTGTTAATAGCGTAACATGCTGAGGCAGACTGCAGCCTGCACGTATGAAGGCAAGGGATTTAAAAGAGGCATGGACCTCTGTTAATGCTCACTCAGTCTATTTCACCATCAGCAGGTGGCAAGACTCAGTATTGATTTTCCATATGGAGAAAACTGATTTTACCGATTAATTTTATAATTTCAACAAAGTGATAACATTAATGTTGGTACTAAGGAATACACACCTCATGCAGTATAATCCAAGTCTCATTTATCCAGTTGTGTGCTCAGTACTTCCCAAACAGACAGTCCTTTCTAGCTATTCCTTCCTTGTGGTTTCATCATACAGCATTTCACCAAGGCTTGACCGGTCTTTTTTTTATCATAAGAGACATCCAGAAGTCATTTAAAATGCTTTTAACTTGCAGCATGGCTCTATGGATGGCTTAGTTTACATAGAAATAGCTTGATAATCAATGCATACAGTAGCACAAAATTTTGCAGACGTTCATAGTTCCCAGAGGATGGATTCTAATGACTTTGGTGATCCCTTGACATATTATCTAGTGCCACCAGCAGGTAGAAGTATTTACTTATCCTGTGAAATATCACCACGTAGCCCAGAAATGATCCCTCCCTCTCTCTCTCTCTCTCTCTCTCTCTCTCTCTCTCCTCTCTCTCTCTCTCTATATATATATACATACTATACTACTACTACATATATATATATTCATGCATCTGCATTAGGCTTGATATTTGGTGCTAAATTTGCATGTCATCAAATGTTAGTGCGCTAACCTGCTAAACTAACCAGGAAGCTAGGAACCAAAGAAGGTTGAAACACACTGCTGCCAAATGGCACGTCAAAACAGCCGTCCCTGATATTTTCTATGTCCACCCCCACACGTCTGTACTCATGGACATGCTGCCCTGCGATGCTTCACTTTCCTATTTCAGACCTCACCACCCAGTGTAGTGTAACATAACTAATTACTTTAGTCATTGCTATAGTCACAACTATTTTTGCTACGTCATAGAATTGTTTGAGGGCACTGAATACTGCAGAAAATATACTGTGAAATTGGACACTTAAATAAAGTGGCAGAAACGTATGGTTTATTGAGTATAAACTGCAGAGTGATTGTGAACATGGATTAAGCCTTGTTTTTAAAAGGCTATGCTTATACAATGTTGGGGTACTTCACACATTTTTAATCAAGGACAAAATCGTTTCAACAGATGCCCAGATTTCCTGACTCCCTCCTACACTGTAGCACATCATGAACATAAAGCTGTTTTCGCTGTCTACTTTTCTTTCTTCAGAAGTTTCCATGTTAAGCTACTTTTCTCTGACTCTCTGCTGTCTCTTGTCTCGTCCCTTGCCTGTGTGCACCCATCTCACTCATCTGAGTCGCAATATTTATCGAAGTACACATATTTGATGGAATAAGTCTATGAACTTCCTGGTTGCTAAGTCAGTGCTAAAACTGCTGCAGTGCTTGAAATAGAAAAGCTCTGTCAAAATTTAATAATTCCCAACAATTTAGCGGTTACAGGCCTGGCCCCGGATAGGATGGCATCTGGGTCTGGACTCGGCAGATGGAGAGGGACGGCAGATTAACAAGGGCCATGCATTTTGGTCATTTTGCTAACAAGAGGGATGGTGTCCCTCCTTACCCCCCCTCCAACTGCCTGTAAGTTTCTTTAGGGGCATGATTAGCATATTAGTATAGCATATATTTGGTTTGGGAGTCAAAACTCTCTGGGGACCCTTCTTTACTGTGTGTCTTTAACACAAGTTCTGGTTGTTTATTTTCATAGTAACAAAAAAAAAGCTAATCATGGTCAAGGTTAGTATGAAATTCAGTCCCTAGCCCAGCACACTTTAGCTTGTTTCTCAGGCTGGTGACATAATCAGGGTTATTTTCTCAGACTCGCTTCAAAACTGCAGAGGACATTAGGCTGAGCAGCACACCTCTTGACAAAATAACTTATTTTCATGAATGGAATCTATGGGGTACGCCTTTAAACAATGCTGGCCTACAATTCCCATGTGCCTTTAAGATATCAACCCCACTTTTGATCCAGGTTGTTTTTATTACATTGAGTATAATGCACATGCATTAAAATGCCACACCACACTGCAGATTAGCAAGGTACTGGGTTCTGCATTTTCCATGGTAACTGTGAGTTGTCAGACTGTTTAATGTCCCCTTGGTCTCCATCACTCTCCCTTTCCCTGCTCTCTGTTCTCTCTCTGCCCTCCAGTCTGCATCCTTGATATGAGGCGAGCAGCAGCTTTGCAGGGCAGTATGGTAATAAATGTGTTGCAGATGCGTCTGTGAGCCATGAAGGATTGGGGCGTCTTTCCAACCTGCTGTCTCTCTGCCTCACTCCTCTTTTTCTTTTACCTTTCCTCTCCTCCCTTCCTGCCTCTCACGTCATCTCCCCTTCTTTTGTCTCCTCTCCTCTTATGTCTGCCCTTTTTTTGACTCTGTCTTCCCCTCATTCCCTCTCTCCCCTTGTCTTATCATCTCTTCTCCTCTCCTCTTTTTCTATCAGCTTGTCTCCTTTTTTTATTCCCTAATTTCTTCTCCCCGTCTCCCCTCACCCCTCTCGTCTCCTCCTCTCCCCTCTCTGGCTCTACCAGGATAATTAAGCATGTCAGAGTTGTGCTGACTTGGCACAATTGACACCCATAGTGAAGGAGAGAGAGAGAGAGAGAAACAGTGACAGAAAGAGGGAGAGAAGTAGAGAGAGACCTTCAGGCTGTGTCTCCTTTCTGCAGTCCAGACAGTGCATCACTACTGTTCTCCTGTGTGTGTGTGTGTGTGTGTGTGTGTGTGTGTGTGTGTGTGTGTGTGTGTGCGCGTTCTGGGCAGGAAGTGAATGTACTTGTGTATGCCTCCGGGAGATGCAGTCACGCTATATGGCAGCAAAGGTACACTGTGTTTTAACCCTCTCTTTCTACTTGTGAAAGAGAGGGGCCATCAAGTGTCCACACTGGACACTTGATGTGAATATGCCCACATGTAAAGCAATGCTTTTCACTCTCATCTTCCTTGTCACTTTGACACAAAAGAAGAAAATACCATTACTAAAAAAAAGTGACTGCATTCATGGCACCTACAGCATATGACAGCACTATTTAAACAATGCCTTAGTATGGATGGTTTTAGTCATCAAAAGATTTAACTGAAGTATATATACAGCTCTCTATTCACTGACATCATCTTCCATGATGTAACTCTTTAACAGTTTTCAAACTGCAGAAGGACTTGAGGCAAAGATACTGGCTGAGGAGAAGGGAACAGGTGAATGCTGGTGTTCTGAAAACAACAGGAAGTAATTTATTGTAGGTTGGCCCGTTGATTTGGCCTGCTTATTAACTCAGTCAGCAGTCGGAGCTGCAGCAGTGGCTGTGACACACAACTCGTGTAGACCATTAAAGTAGTGTGGAAGCAATTTGCTTTAGAAATCATCACACTCCATACCTCAGTAAAATGTGAACACACAGACATACTGCACATATTCTTAGGTACAGGGTGACTGAAACCCCCTTTAACATGTTATCTTAAAATGTGTTTGGGGTGATTGGATTACAATTCCATAGTGCTTGACCACATGAAAGTACAGGTGTAAATGAACCCAAAACATATTGAGGATTGATTATGATCCAGTCGGCCAACATCAACCCCATAAAACACAAGTATAAACGCAACTGCGTTTTCAATCCACATATAAAAACAACGCGGGTAAAAATATGTAATTGCAGCCGGCTGTTCCAAACCAATGAGGCAGCTGTCCTCCACCTGACGCTGAGGCTGTCGGGGTGCACAGTGGTCACTCTCTCATCTCATGTTAACACTAATGCAGTGTCTCCCCCTTTGCATTAATGTATTTTTAATGCTGATCACCATCTTTACACTCCAGTTGGCCTGTTTCATCCACACTGACCTCGCTGTTACCTTCCAAATCTTCCTGACTTGCTCTGACGCATACAACATAGAAAACTATGGACCAGTAAAGATTTTAAAAAAAATAAGATAAAAATAAAAAACGTTCTATTTCTATGTCAATATTAGCATTGAAAATAGCAGACAATAGCAATAGCATGATGTGAACTCTGCATGACTGTAATTTTTTAAACAAACAAAAATTGTAAATTAAATTTTATCATAATAGTTGTTGACAGGTGAGAGCAGGGCCAGTTTGGAGAACATGGACAGCGAGGGTATACTTTACGGGCAAAAATCAAACTAAGACCAAGTGTCTGCTTTGAATTTGATATGACAAAAGCACACAAGCAAAATTTTGCAAATCTGATCATAACCGGGCTGATTATAAGACTCCTTACAACCTCAGAACCTGCCTGAGAGTCATCAGGTTTTCAAGTTTGTTCAGTACCAGAGTAATCAGGCATTAGCTGTCTATACATCAATGGGTACACTGCAAATAGGAGCTGCTGATATCGAATTTGGCACACGTTTAATGGTGCCAGGATTTGATTTCATCATACAACTGCCTATGTTCTCTCTTCCTTTCCATGTGCACAACTGAGAAAGGTTGTACATTTTGGACCTGATATACTTTTTGATAGTGTTTTCATTGTGTACTTATTAAATTGTTAAGTGTTTAGAGATGTCTGTCACCCTGGCTGGGTTGGATGGTTTATCATAGCTGTTGTTAAAGATGGGTGTAGTATCTTTTTTTAAACACTTTCGTCTGACAAAGCTCCAACTCTGGTTAAAATCTGTTGGTTTTGAGTCAGTGCGCAGGTGTTACTCTTTTTACCGAGGCTGATTTCCAACAGCCTTGCATGCTTTTAATACACCTGAGTAAAAAACCATGAATGCCTTTGAGAAGAGACTGTCTAATTGCTGCCCTGTTATCCCCATTTGTACGATTATTCACACCGAGACTACAAAGACATGCAAAAGACACAGAGTTCTTGGAAAGAGATCAGGAAGGCAGTGTGGTGCATCCAGACGGAGGCTGTGACTGCAGGCTTCAATCACACTGACGCTGATGTTACTCCAAGACCAGTTTTTATTTGATATGTTTGTTCGCTGCTGGCATATAATTCAGACTGCTCAGATACCAGTAAAATTAGCTCCTACATTTAACTTGTTCTGTGGTTGCCATGGTCACATGACAAGCAGCAGTGGCAAGCTGAACGAGTTAACACCGAGAGCTGCATTCACAAGAGTGGCGGTAACTGCTGCTGCCACCCTTCTCCGCAGTATTGTATGGCCCTGTTCACACCTGGTATTAACATGTGTCGGATGGTCTGATCACATATAGACATTTTTAATTCTGTCTGTTCACACCAGGCATTGGAATGTGTCTCCACACAAGTCTTGAGTGATGCCTTGTGATCAGCTCTCACCTCCCTACTCTATATGCAAATAAACATGAACATCATTTCCATTTGCAAAGATTAAATGCACTGCTGTTCTAAGAGAAAAAGAGGGAGAAGAAGTGCATTTCCAGTGAAGGAGCAGAAGAAGTTTGCAAAGACCTTGGCCTGCAGGCAAAATCAAAACAATACAGATTGGGTAGATTCCTTGGCATCAAAATCAGCTAAGATGTTTGATGCACTCTATAAAATGACACAGTTGGTGCATGAATGAGTCTGCCTATGCAGAGGATTTAAGCTGAGTGGGCGGTCCTTTAATGGGGCCCAGGACATATTAATGTACACACTATTAATGTGATGCCAACCACCTCTGAACGTGGTCTGAGTGATCGGATCTCAAGTCGCACTAAGGACATATTGGGTGCATAGGGATGCAAATTCAGAATGTTTTTTTGTGACTGACAGCTGACCCTCATTAACCGATCATTACATAACTATTTAAAATCAGTCAAATTTTATTTCATCGTAGAATTGTGCGTAGTGTATTGCTTCCGTCAGCACCTCCTTGCCCCACGCTCTTGTTTGGGGCCGGTTAACAGCTGAGTTTTTGATGTTTGATGTGCTAACCAGGCATATGTTGTACTGACCATTCTGTGTAATGGCAGCAACAGAAAGTTTGCTGATCTTCTCCACTAGTAAAGAGGATTAGTATTCCATGAGGGGGATATACATGTCAGCCTCTGCCCCAGGGTCATTAGCTTGTGAGGGGTGCTGTCTTTGTCTCCCAGGAGCAACATCATGGCATTGCCCTGGAGGCAGCATACATCTCCAGTCTGGGCAGCAGCAGACACTGCTGTCTCATCATCTCCATCCCCAGTGCAAGTATACTATATTCAAAGATTATTTTTCACTGTCTATTTGTGAGCCAATCACCTGGGACACATGTTAATGCCAGTTGTAAACAGGGCCTATATCTGTCATCAAGTGAAATTGGGAAACAATTCAGTCTACATGCACCTCTGAGGATGGACACAATACAGTTTGATGAGAAATGCTGAATGTGATGGAGACTGTGCTTGTTTACCACGAAAAGTCTCTTTCAGTAGACCTATTGACATTTTGAGTCAGTCTTTTAAGGGAAGCAGAGACAAGCATCTGGAGCAAACATCAAAGTTTCAAATAATATGGAACAATGTAAAATGTTCAGGTGTTTATTTGAATCCTCTGTCGTTACAAAGATGAATGTAAAAATGAGCAGCAAGGTAAAATTAGATTGATAACAACATGTGCTAACATACCTATGTTAGCACATTCATATTTAATGTTGTAAGTCTTTTAAGCAATGTGAAAGACTTCCTGGGCAGTTTTAGAGTTAAAATAGGGGGTCATTGGTCCTTAAGCCAGGGATGAGGTCGATGGAGCATAAGAGCAATCTGTCATTTCTCCTTTCTGTCTCTCTTCAGAAATACATTCCAACAACATAATGTTCATTTCAGTGTCATGTGACGATGGATTGTCATGAGATGACAAGGATTGTGTCAAGGCTCCTCAAATTTGTTTTGTTGTTTTGCCATTTTTGCCATGGATGAAATCCAATTCCACGTCTGCTCTATCTCTCAACGGCAGAGTACACGTTTGTTTTGTGCGTTTAGTCACACGTAGAACTTTTATCAGCCAATATTCAAAAACACCACTTTTTAATATTTACTCATGTATCATTTAGTCATCATTCTATTATATATGAGATGTAATTAGATGAGAATAAGTAAAACATCGTTGACAGGGTGAGTTAATGCCACAGTTCTGCTGAGTTTATGGCCTCACACACTTTATGAAGCCTTGAGCTAATATGTAATAAGGCTTACATGGATCTACACCCATTTAGATACAAGATGGATGATATCTTTATCATGATGAAATCACCTGACAGCAATAATGGCGCAGCCTGACCTAGCCCTCTTCCCATTTTCTCCGTGCACTTTCCTCCATAACAGACTTATCAGTGCATTACTCAGATGAGAAAGAAAATTTGAAAATGTTGGCTCTGTGTGTTTTGCTGCTTAAGGTGCTGAGAGAGCATCAGGTTAATATTCACTGGTTAGCGTCGACAGTGAGAAACCTCATAAATATGTCCTCAGGTTGCCTGCTCACTGTCAGCTTTAACGCTCTGCCCACGCAGACTCCCACACACATGAATAAGGTACAGGCACACACACGTGCACGCTCCGCAGACAAACACACATGAAATGCACGCACTCACGCAAATGCACACACAAAGAAATACCCGTGCACACACATGCTCGCACACACGCCCACACGCTACCTAGCCAACCTAGCAGAGGATCTCAGCAGGCAGGCAGCCCCGACAGGCTGAGCCAAAATAACGTCTTAAACTCAGTAACCTCAGCCATCATATCAACAACTGAATCAGAGCAGATAGGCAGTCTGGCTGGCTGGCTGTTCAGCTAAACAAATCAAGGCTGGTTAAATGAACACACAATGAAAAAGATGTGTCCTTGCCACACAGAGGAGACGGCGGTTTGTGCAGAAAGTGTTAAGAAGTGTTTGTAAATAATTTTCTGTCGTCCGTCATCATCCAGTTTGTTCAATCATCCGTCTGACGCATTAAGGATGGGCAGAGACAAGAGAAAAGGCCTGCGTCACTAACTGGGGCAGTGTAAATTGAAAAATGTGAGTGTTTAGCAGACAGGGAGGGTCTAATGACAGACACTTTTACATTGCATTATGGGAAATGCAGGATCAATAAAAGGGACTACTTTTCTCAACTTCTGATTGACCACTGGTTTTAATCTGTTTTTCCTCAGCTAACAATTCAGTATCTGACCAAATGTCTCCCCTTCTGTTCCTGAGTGACGACGTTCAATAATGGCCTGAAAAGTTTTTTTGCAGAACATTATGATGTCACATTAAAGCTGACCTTTGACCTTTTGGATATAAAATGTCATCACTTCATCATTTTATCCTATGTTTTATATTTTGAGTGACCTTGACCTTCAACCAAACTCTAATCAATTCATTTTTGAGTCTAGGTGAATGTCAGTGCCAAATTTGAAGACAATCTCTCAAGGTCTTTTTAAGATATTTCGTTCAGAAGAACGTGTGCCGAACTTCAAAAAATACCTTAGAACTCCCTTCAAGTGTTCTTCACATATCACAATCACAAGAATGAAAGAGACAAGGTCACAGTGACTTTGACCTTTGACCACCAATTTCAAATCACTTCACTGCTGAATAAAAGTGGACATTTGTGCCAAAGTTGAAGAAAGGCCCTCAAGGCTTTCTGAAGATATTGCATTCAAGAGACAAGGACAGACAGACAGATGGGTGGACAACGTGAAAAAATAATTCCTCCATGAAGGCAATAAAATGTCAAAAAGATGTCATAAAAAGTCATTAAAACATTAGTACGTCATAAAAAATGTCGCAAAACAAATTCTTAAACACATCATTCAGAACTTTTGTGATATCCTTATTATTCAACTTGTCACTGTCAGCGGTGGTGCCAATGAAGGGACGACAAAAAAGTCACATTTTCAGAATGCCACCAATATTGACACAATCTCAGCTGAACCCGTCAACACCTACTGTATCTCGATAACAGACCAAACTCATACTCAGACTATGTGTGAAAAGTAGCTGCTAATTTCCAGTAAGTCCATCACTCATTGACAAAAAAAAGAGTCTAAGCTCTAATTGCTGTACTCTGGATGGCTGACAAGCCTGATTCTTACTCATGTGTTTATATTTCAGAACGTTGCCCTGGTGTCATGACTCCAACAGTGGCCAGAGAAAATGGAGTGTGAATGAAGTGGCTGAACGGCTGGATGAAATCTTGCTGCTATCTGAGGAATCAGAGGAATTTAGGGAGTGGAGAATGAAGCATTAATGTGAAGGCTGCTACACAATGACAGCAGCTTCAATACAGCTATTGACTGCACACACACACAAACACACACGAGCAAACAATCGCTGATATAAACACGCCTACATGCACACACAACCCCGACCCACACATACACTCACACTTGTTGTAGACACGGATACAAATAGGCATGGTCACAGACAACCACAAACACACAGACACACGGACACACACACAGACACATGCACAGATGATGTGCCTATTTAGGTCAGTGTAAACGTGGGCTGGGTGGATGTCTGACTGACTAGTAAATAAGCTGGATGGGAAGTAAATAAAGGAGACAAAATCAGACAGCAGGCAGCCATGCACAGAGAGACAAGGTAAACTCACACACATACACACACTGCTCGGGCAAGGGTGCATAACAGTACATACACACACATTTTTGCTTCATAAACCTGAAACATTCCACAATAAACATTTGCGTACTAAGACACAAACACACACACACACACACACACAGAAGAAGAAATTAGACAGGGATGATGACTCACTGTCTGTCTAATTTAGTGTGTTTCTGCCATAGACACCAACACACACACACACACTCACACACACACATAGTCAGTTTGTCTCCAACCTTGTCATTATAATGAATAAATATGAACGCACATACAAGCACATTCACAGACATGCATGCAATTATCATGTCGTAAACCCTGTAATTATATCTGCCGAACATAAATACACACATGCATGGACCCAAACGCATGTACACACACACTCGAACATTAGCAGGCACACGCACACATGTGCAATTATCTTGTCATACATCTTGCAATTATATCAAACTAATATGGATACACAATCCACGCACATCCGGCACACACACACACACACACACACACACACACACACACACACACACACACACACACACAAGTCTTGACCATTAGCGAGTATCATGGAGCAGTTCTGCTGCTAATGTGTCACTGCCATCAGATTCTGTGCAATGTGAATTTTCTTTTCAGAAAAAACTACGTGTAAATTGTAATAATTAGCCAACTATTCACTGCAGGTAAGTGTCTGTAAATGGACTGCATTTATATGGGGCTTTTTCAGTCTTAGCAACGACTCAGAGCACTTTGTAACACATATTCATACACTGGTGGAAGAAGCTACCATGCAAGGTGACACCTGCTCATTAGGAGCGATTCAAAGGTACACTCACAGTCTGAGCAGTTTGGGGTTCAGTGTCTTGCACAAGGACATTTCAACTTGTAGACTGCTGGGTTCATGGATCGAACCACCATCGACCTTCTGATTAGCGAATGAGCCACAGCCGCCCCTGTAATCAGCCACTATTTGACTATAAAGAGCAATGCAGAAGTTAGCCTTCTCATCATGAAACAGGTTAGGTCTTGTGGTATTCAGCAGTGAAACAGAAATATCAGTAAAAGTGAGCTAATTATAAATGTAGATTAGGCAGGTTTTCTGGAGATCTGACAGGCATTTTCCTGCATAGAGGAATGTTTAGCGACCCCCAAAGAGATTTTAGCCAGGGCCAAGGAAAAATCACCAGCACCAAAATGGTAAAAATTGACAATAAAAATAGCAAAACAAATCCTCCCTGAATATGTTTAATAGCATGGTATCAAACAACTGTTGAAGAAGCAGAAAATAAACTTTAAATTTGACTTCCAGAAGTCCATGTCCCTTTCATCCACATGTGACTGGCGCTGGATCAGTCAGCTATCAGTGATTTCTCATACAAGTCTGATTCCAAAATGTGGGGATGCTGTGTAATGTGTTAATAAAAACAGAATGCAATGATCTGCAAATCTTTTTTGACCTATATTCAATTGAATGCAGTACAAAGACAAGATACAGTATTTCATGTTCAAACTGATAGACTACTAAATATACACTCACTCATAATTTGATGCCTGCAACACATTCCAAAAAGTTGGGACAGCGGCAACAGAAGACCTGGAAAGTTTTGAAATGATCAAAAATGACCTGTTTGGAACATGCCACAGGTAATCAGGTTAACTGGTAACAGATTAAAGTATCATTATTGGGTATAAAAGGGAGCATCCTTGAAGAGCACTTTGTGAAGAACTGCGTTGGCAAACAGTCCAACAGTTTGAGAACATTTCTCAACATCCAATTACAAGGCATTAACTGATTTCACCATCTACAATCGATAATATCATCAAAAGCTTCAGAGAATCTGGACAAATCTCTGCTCATAGGGAACAAGGCTGAAAACCAGCTCTGAATGCCCATGACCTTTGAACTCTCTTAAAAATCAACCTGATTGTATAAAGGATATTACAACATGGACTCCGGAGCAATTTGGAAAACCAGTGTCAGTAAACACAGTTCATCGCTGCATCTACAAATGCAGGTTAGGACTCTTAACATGCAAAGTGAAAGCCACATATCAACAACATCCAGAAATGCCTCAGGTTTCTCGGGGCCCGAGCTCACCTGCGAGGAACTGACACAAAGTAGAAAAGTGTGCTGTGGTCTGACGAGTCCACATTTCAAATTGTTTTTGGAAACCATGGACGTCCTGTCCTCTAGGCTAAAGAGAAGAAGCACCATCCAGATTGTTACCAGCACAAGGTTCAAAGCCTGCATCTGTGATGGTAGGGGATGTGTTAGTGCCCATGGCATCATGGGTCGAAAGCACCATGAACGCTGAAAGGTACATACAGGTTTTGGAGCANGTTTTTGGAAACCATGGACGTCCTGTCCTCTAGGCTAAAGAGAAGAAGCACCATCCAGATTGTTACCAACACAAAGTTCAAAGCCTGCATCTGTGATGGTAGGGGATGTGTTAGTGCCCATGGCATCATGGGTCACTTGTGAAGGCACCATGAACGCTGAAAGGTACATACAGGTTTTGGAGCAACATATGCTGCTATCCAGATTATGTCTTTTTAGGGACGTCCCTATTCATTCCAGCAAGACAATGTGCCACATTCTGCACGTGTTACAACAGCGTGGCTTTGTAGTAAAAGAGTGCAGGTACAACACTGGGCTGCCTGCAGTCCAGACCTGTCTCCCACTGGACATGTGTGGCGCATAATGAAGCACAAAATAAGACAACAGAGACCTTGGACTGTTGAGCAACTGAAGCTTGCATATCACGCAGAATTCAGAAGAAGAGAATTTCACTTTCAAAACTTCAACAATTAGTGTTGTCAGTTCCCAAACACTTACTGAGTTTTGTTAAAATAAAAGGTGATGTCACACAGTGGTAAACATGCTCCTGTCCCACCATTTTAGGATCATGCTGATCAAATTCAGAATGAGTGTGTATTTACAAAAAAACAATAAAGTTGATCAGTTTGAACTTTAAACATATTGTCTTTGTATTGTGTGCCATTGAATATAGGTGAAAAAGGATTCACAAATCATTGCGTATTGTTTTCATTTACATTTTACACAGCGTCCCAACTTTTGTGGAAACGGGGCTGTAAATTAAAAGCTGTTCTATTTCTGGTGATAATTTTAAAATGATGAATTACAAGCACAGCATACATTTTGTGTCATATCCTGCCTCCTGCTGCCCTTATCTAAACCAAATGGAGTATTTTCAGTAGGTGACAACGCATCTGACACAACAATCTTTTATGTGCTACAAACATAACAGGCAAGGCCAACTCGAAGCCCCAAACTGCACTACCTCAAACTCACTTCCGTTCCATGTCGTGATATTTTTTTAACCTTTATTAACCAGTTTTGGTAGTTGGGGTTTCATTTACTCAACCACAGCAGACATTGTGATTTTTCAAATGGTCAGAAATGACACAGAAGTGCAAAGATTCTTGTACAATAGGTACAGTAACACAGACTCATTGCCTTTACTGTACACGGACCGATCATGCTGTCGTGTGTAGTCACCCCCCAAAGGCCCATTCTGAGCCAGAACAAACCCTGGTTGGTGTGTATTTTTCACGCCTCTGGTTTGTGGGCTTACACATTAAGCAATGTGTGCAGTTGTTTTGATGCATGTCATACACCACCTGTGTGTGCTGCCCTTTACAGTAATTTACCAGCATTAAATAGAAGTGCAGGACACAACTGCTTCTGTTGTGTTTGTGCCTGATGCTGCAGTGTTTGATTTGCTGCAAACTTAAATTAGTGATTCACCAAGTGCAAGTGTGTTAGGCAGGAAAACAAGAGAGAACAATTAAAAACTGTTCATATTATCACTTGTTTGTGACTAAGTAACCTTAATCATGTTGGTTAAGAACTCGCTACATGTTCTGGCAAATATTCCCACATCACTTGAATGCAGAATAAAACACAGCCATGTTCACAAAGGGAAGGGGGGGTTTGGGCATTCTTTGCCAAAAAGGAAAAGAAAAAAAAAAAACAAGAAAGAAAAGCACAAAAATCCAGATTTTCCTCTAAACTGGGACTCATCTGTGATGTCAGAAAACTCTGCTCTGCTACTCTGAACCCTTTCCCCTGTTGTTTTCACAGCAAACTGTGTCCCATATGAGGTGCTCTACTTGTTCAATAGATAGTGTTCCCACCAAATTCCTCAAAGGTATCTTTGATACAGATTCCATCATTAAAAACAGCTCTCTGACCAGTGCTACTGTATGCTGGCGTTCTCTACTATCACACATGCACGGGTTTAGAGAAGAAACAGCCTGGATCCTTAGAGCTACAATATTCCTCTTTAAACTTGTTGTTATTTTCATTAAAGGTTTTGTGTATTTTGTGCTTAGATGTTGTTTTCAACTGTATTTGTGAGAATCCAGGGTTCTCTTTTTACACCGTATAGCGCCGAAATATTACACAGAAGATCATGCAATTTTAATTGATTGCCGTAAGCATGTGTGCGATTGTGTGGTGTCGGATGGTTGGCGTCTTTTGATCGTATTTTAACAGCATGTTCTTGTTCATGATACACAACTCATCCTGTTTCTCAGCACTCATCACCTGTGGGGTCCCACAGGGCTCAGCTGCCTGCTCACACTTTGAAACAAGCTTTCTTTGCAAAGCTATGCAGAATGCTCTGTTATAGTTCCCCTACACACATACACACACACCCTAGCTTGCTGAACCATAAGTAGCCTTAAGACACTGGGAACTGTCTGAACCATCTACTGTTGAATAACATCACAGCTGATATACTGTTGTATTAGTTTTAAAGAATTCTGCATAACATGGGTAGAATGTCTTCTGACATAAAGCTAGCAGGCAGATTCTTAAAGGAAAAGGTTTACTACAACTTACTACAACCTTTATTTTTGTAGTTTTAGCCATTTCTGTTGGCAATGTTATGTTTCTGTTGGAAAATTGTAATAATTTACTTATTACAGTTTACTAACTGAAAATGTAATTTCATTACTCAACAGCAAAAGTAAGAGCAATGGTTAAAAAAAGCAAAAAGTTACATTACTTTATATTATTCATGATTTGTACATTTGTACATTTTTTTTCAATTTGGGGGCAGGTCGTTAAAAAACATCCACATTTAGTGGCTCGAAAGTCGGTGGAAGAACCTCAGTGTCTTGCTAAGAAAAACCCTGTGTTGTTGTTTATTGGTCTTGAACAGAGGTCTGAAGCTTGGCAGCCGTCTTCCGTCAGAGGCCTCTTCCTCTCCAAAATAAACAGATCAGGTGATTTAAACTGGTAAAAACAATGAAAATTAAAAGTCAGTGTTTTTCTGATGTTGTTCAGCTCATGGCGGAGGGGCTCCTAACTACGAAGGCTGACGCCACAACACTATGACACCAATTTGCCAAAGGCCCTATCTAGAGCCAATGTTTTGTTTGCTCAAGGCTACTGTAGCAACATGGTAGTGCAACATGGCAGACTCCGCGGACCTGAGGGATCTGCTCCCTCTGTAGATATAAACAGCCCATTCTAACATAAGGAAAACACAATCTTTATTTTCAGCTGATTTTACACTAAAGAAAATATGTTTACCAAAATAAATTCAATTTCTGCCAATTTAACTCCCTAAATCCTACACACTGGACCTGTAAGAGCTAAAAACTGTACTCTAAACATGCTAGTCAGTGTAGCAGGGACATTTTAACCTTCATCTATATTGCTGACCACCACTAGTAATTGAGTGATTTAACATGTAAAATCTAAGACAGAGATAATGGTTTCTAAAGCAGGTGAAAACCAAGTGATTGCTGAATGTAGGCTAGCCAGCAGGAAAGACATGTATTCCTCCTCTTTCAGCAAAGGCTAGTTGCTGCCCAGAAACCTTAGCCCTGCACGAAGCTATCATGTGTGGATCAGTCTGCCAAATGAATGCACAGATACAAAGCTGATATGAACCATCACAACCAATCCCTGACAAGATAAGCCCATGTTCAGAATTGTCCAAGCATTGAGGCGTTCCTGTGATTAGTAACTGTATTGTAATTACCAGCCCATTTTCATTCCCAGGTCGTCAAATAATGACGCATTGTCATATCCCTCGGCTTGTGATATTGAGGCCAAAGGCATCCTTTAACTTCTTTATGAGACACACCGGGCTTTCACCTAACTTCAATGAAAACCCATCCGACCCAGCCATTACACACTGAGAGTAAGTGATGCAGTATAAAGAGTGAGAAAGTCCATGTAGTGAGGAAAGGCAGGGTAGGTGGACTGGTCAAACAAAAAAATACTTCCATCTAGGAGACTGCAATTCATGTCCAATGTGACACCAAATGTCAATGTTGTTTTAACATAACATTGCGTAACTTATGTACCTACGTCCCATTGTATTAGGTAATGTTACATAACCTCACTTATGTATCTGTGTTTCATTGTTCTAACGCAACGTTACGTAATTTAGATATGGTCGTCTCGCAATTATGTCACTCACATGACGTACATCACCCTATGCTGCATAACAATGTACTTATTTTAACTCAAAACGTGATTTTTTTCTACACCTAACCAGGTAAGTTTCCCAACATGTATTGTGTGTTACAATGTGTTACAAAGGGTGCCCTGTGTGTCGCTTTAACACGCTGAGGGCATGACAAAGCATCAGTAATTGATGAACGAGAACTGGCTGCAACGACTGAATTCCAAACTTTAACCCCTTACAGTCTGCTCAGACCAGAGAGTGCCACAGCTACATTTGTTCTCACTAAATACGTGGTGGTGGAAAGTTGACATAGTGACATTTCAGGCTTGTAAAAAATTAAGTATGTATAATTTCACCACTGCATAGATAAGTAAAGAGGTAGACAGACAGATATCAAGTGTGTGTGAGGCCTCCACCCCAGGCAGCAGGCAGGCAGAGGGGCAGGAGGTCCTCATCTAATCACCCTGAGCTGTCAGTCACTTTATAGATGGGCGAGGGCTCCACATTAGTACAGCTCAATATGGATTGACTGTGGTGGGAGACCACAGTGCGAGACGGAGCAGAGGAGGGAGGAGGACGGGATGACAGACAGAGTGAGATAAATGGAGATGGACAGAAAAAGGTGACCACCAAGGGAGAGGCAGAGTGAGAAAATGTGTCAAATGCAGAAAGGGGAGAAAGAGAAGGATGACAAAGAGGGAGGTAGACTGGGATTGAGAGTGACTCTGCAGTATTGTCTCTCTGTATATCGACTGCCTCAAGGGGGTTGTTAGAAAATGTAGGTGAAGAAAGGGTGACACTGGTTAGATTTAGAGGGAGATTCTTTTTTTCTTTTTTGGTTCCTGCTGCGAGAACATTGCTTCCTCTCTGTATTCTGAAGAGAACAAATGGCTGGAAATGATTTTTAATTCTTTATTTTGTTTTATTTAAGACCACAACGGAAGACCACCCGTTACTTTTAGTGACACACTGGAGTCCATTGTCATCTCATTTGCTGAGTGTACATGCTTTCCATTATGGTTAGTAGAGGTGTGGGAATGCTGTACATGTCTTAATGCAGATGTGATTGTGTTTTTGGGAACATGGGCAGGGCCAACAACAAACTGAAAATCCAACATTTGACATATTATTAAGTTATATAAAGTTGACAACGAACCTGTTAGCTAACAGTTACCTATGTAGACATCCAACAGACACAGAGTAACATTAGCACTCATCAAATTTCTGGTGTCTTGACAGATTTAAATCCAATATTTATTCTTCATTTATCCCTATTTTGATCTCCGCCATGTGCTACAGCACCCCCCTATTGACAAGTGGTGGATCAACACAGTCTGTAAATACTTGGCTATTTTGCCTAACTAAGCTAGCTAGCTAACTAATGGGCTATCTGAACATTTTGTTTTAAATTTGTACACCACATGATAAGGTGCAAGAAAATATGTGGAAAAAGAAGTTTTAAATGTGTGACTTTAATCAATTCCCCTGATCTGCCGTCCATGTCCGGCTGTCACGTCGAAGCACAAGGGTCAGGGTCAACTAAATTTGAGGAGAAATTTGCAGTACCAATAGCTAGTCAATAAAGCAAGTTGCAACAACTGAGAAAGTTTTGGAGCTGCTTTTATAGATCCATGAAATTAGGCTACTTGGGCACAAGGGACTTTCACTGCAAAGGCATAGCCATTAGGTAAGGAGCTTTAAGTTTTAAGTTGCCAGTGATGATGCGGGCGACAAGCAGGTGTACAGGTGATTTTGCAGGTGATTTTTTAGCAAAGAGACAACTGGATTTCTGTCACCATTTAAAATTAAATATTAGAAATTTTAGCACATGCAGTCCAGAGAGAAATTGTGTCTGTGGCAATGGAGTGCACATTCTTGGACTAACATTTAAAGGGAAATTTCGGTTTATTTCAACCTGTCTCCTATCGTCCTAAATTTGGTTCAAGTGACTAGTGACATACAGATAATAGTTAGCATGTTAGCCGTTAGCCCAGATACAGCGGTAGCGTCAGACCTGTTAAAACATAAGTGAACGGGCACCCCTTCAAGTGCAAAGTTAGTCCACTAAACAAGCTTTTTTTCCACAAGGACCGCCTCGTATCGATAAATGTCAGAGAACATATAGAAAACGACATGTAAACGTATTGTCTTACCTGACCAGTGTGCTGCCATGTTTGTTTACAATTTAGCTCTGCTTTCCAAAGCGCAGCCAAAATATCGCGAGAACAAGCAGCAATCTCATAGCGTGCCTGAACAAGCAGCAACAGCTGGAAGGCAGAACCGGACGGTCGCCTGAACGGAGGAGGAGAGAGAGAGGCGCAACAGGTAACGTTAGNGCGAGCTAGAGGGATAAACAAACATGGCTGCACACCGGTAAGGTAAGACAACACGTTTACATGTCGTTTTCTATATGTTCTCTGACATTTATCCTAACGATATGAGGCGGTCTTTGTGGAAAAAAAGCTTGTTTAGTGGACTAACTTTGCACTTGAAGGTATGCCCGTTCACTTACGTTTTTACAGGTCTGACACTACGGCTGTATCTAGGCTAACGGCTAACATGCTAACTATGTCACTAGTCACTTGAACCAAATTTAGGACGATAGGAGACGGGTTGAAATAAACCGAAATTTCCCTTTAAGGTCTAATGTGTAGGATTTAGTGGCATCTAGCCATGAGGTTGATGCCCCCTCCGAGGCTGAAAATGAAGCCAAAAAACTGCAGTTCCTCAAATAGCCTCTCTGGGCTGGTTCTAAAAGCGAGTCAATCCCCATAAATCCCCATGTTAAGATGCCCAACTTTATAGCAATAATAAACATGTGTTACAACCTTGTACAAAAATGGTTTTGTCTCTATAGCTAATTTCAACATTCATGACAACTGTACAGGGGGTGAATTTTTATATTTACAGTATCACCTGTTTACACTGTATTAACACTTCAAGTTACACATAATTAAGGGCATGGCAGCTTTGAGTGAAAGGCTGTCTGTGAGGTGTCACCACAGTCTATGAGTCAGATCAACCTCTGGCACTTCCACATCTCCACCCTCTTGTCCAAATACAGTCACCTCTGGCTCCAACAAAACAAGATGGTAACTCCTAAATGCCAAACTGGAGGCTCTAAAATAGGAGTCCACAAACCAATGGGTGACATTGCAGTAGCTACGTCCATTATTTTTACAGTCTATGCATGTGCCAAGTGTGTCAGAGAACTACGATGGCCAACGCGAAAACACCAATGGCCCTATCAAGAGCCAGTATTTGGTTTGTCCATTCTAGGCTACTGTAGAAAGAACTTGGACTCTGTGTAGGAGGACCTGCTCCGTATGTAGATATAAACAGCTGATTCTAAGGTAACGCAAACACAACAATTCTTGGTTTCAGGTGATTACACAGTAATGAAAACATACTCATAAATATTATATTCCATATCTGCCAGTATATTCCCCTAAAGCCTACACTTTGGATCTTTAGTGGTTGTCTATAAAAATGTCTGAGCAGTTCTTCTGTATGCACATGCTCATACATGCGTGTACCCTGAGTAGCCCTCAACGAAAACATGTTCCCGTGCACATGATCTCCACCAACTCCTAACTCTGTCTGCTGTTTGGTACTGGCAGGTAATGTACAGTGGGGCCACTGTTGCTGCTGACAGGGCTAATGACAATGAAATCTAAAGGCCAGGAACCAAAACAATAAGCTAAAAGAGGCTGAACTGCTCACTTGAGCTGAGCTTCAGCACTGGGTGACAATTCGCTGTGGGTCTGGGAAACTGTTAAGAATACTGTTAAGGTAAAACCTGAAGCAGTTTCATATTATGTCTAACCCGAATGTCAAGCTTTTTGCACTAAAGCTGCCAATAAAAATATTTGAAACAGAATACTGTAAAGGTGAAAGAGTGTGATAGGAGTAAAAAGCTGTTTTCCAGCGTTGGTATCATGGCCTTGGTCTGTGTCTGCATGAGCAGCTGAACATGCTGTTCCTTGTAAACATCACCTGAGAACACAATACATACAATAACAAGTTCACAAGGAAATCAGCGTGGATTAAAATGCACTAAACACAGATACAGACGCGCACACAGACGGGGCTGAGTGGAAGGCCAGACGTCTGTGTGTGTGTGTGTGGGTGCAGGTGTGTGTGTTTTACCTGACTTGAACTCCGCACAGTAAACAAAACCTTACGTTAACCCTGCAGGTATCGACCACGGGTGTCTACCTACATCTGAATGTTGGCAGGTTTGTTTACTACCGCTCGATGACTTCATTCCCCTCTTCAACCCCGCAGGGCCTCAGCGGAGACTGACCAGAACTAACCCAGACACACACATACGCACACACTCACACACAGCTGATGAATTATGTAACGTGTGCTCTGAGAACAGAGAGGAGGCTCTGCTCTAGAGTGATTTCTCTATATCTTCAGTAGTTGACCACACTAATAATAACAGCGGGATGCATACACATATTCCCAAATAAGCTGGTGTGTGTGTGTGTGTGTGTGTGTGTGTGTGTGTGTGTGAAGATTTCAAGTGCATTAATCAAACTCTTAACTATGCAGCACACACTCTGCATGCCAGCCCCACTAGGCTCTATGTTCAGTTTAATTACCTCATAGGAAACAACAGGGAGCAGCCAGTTAAGTTATAAGTCAGTCTGTCAGTGACTCAGTCAGTTCGTCAGCGTGGTTTTCTATAAGCTCACAGAGTGAGATGTCTGTCTCAGAGATCCCATCTTCCTCAGAATAAAGGTTCTGTCAACCGCTCCATGCTCTTGGTCATTTACGCGATTGAGTGAGCTTCAGCAGTAAGTCAAATTGCTTTGACAAATCAGTGGTGAGTGGAGGAGGCACATTCCGATGTGTGCTCTGGTTAACATCGCCAATGGAAACATCACAGCAGGACTCCACACTCTCAGCAATCAAAGAGAAAATGGCAGAATGTGAAATTCACTGCAGCAGCCTGAAAATCCGGACTGGGAGGCGACATGAGAGAATGCTGTTGAAAATGTCATCAGTCAACTTCATGGGTGTATTATCTGCATAAGTCTGTCTGAAGAAGCTGTTTGTTCATATGATGGGACACACAGAGGATGGCTTTATTCTGGAAGAAACAATACAATGGCTGTACCGAGATCTGCTGTCTGGGTGACACTGTTGATGCTAGCTCTGTCTTGCACCCAGTGGTATATACATCCATGCAAACAGTTGATTGGTTTGATGTGCAGAAACAGTATGTGTGTGTGAGATTAATCAACAGTTTATATGGACAGTATGAATTTAAATAGTAAACACACAGAGCAGTATATAAAGGCTACATAACAACTTAAAGACTACTTCTTTGATAGAAAGTAGTTCCAATGAAAACTGCTGGTAGTGTTCTCTGGTCATTTAGCATCACATTCCCATAACACTGTCAGACTCACGATTGTACAGTTAAAAAAAGGATCCAAATCAATGTAGCAGATACTGCCTTTCATATGCCTCATATTCTTCTTCCTTGTCAAAAACCTGGTGCCTACATTACCCACAATGCACCTTAAACGTCAGTTCAGTACAAATAATAAAATCGACAGTGCAGTCGGGTAGATTTGGATATGTTAAGCCAGCAGCGGCTAATGTAGCCTTGAGCTGCTAGCCTCAGAGATGAGGAGTGGTCCCAAGACATCTGGTAAGCTCACTTCTTTCTAACTCCACTCCTCCAGATTGTTTTCTTTTTCAAACTTGCAGTCTTCGAGTTGACTCAAGTGACATCACCTGAGGTATAGGGGTGAGACGATACATCAGTCTGGCTCTATATTATTGATTCAATATCAACAATGCAAAGTGAAAACATTGATATGTTGCATTATCTTCTGATAAGCCTTTATTTTGAAATTCCCATGGTACGGCTGTGTTTCATTTCCATCCAAGTGCACCTCCTTCCTAAACATTCAAACAGTGCTAGCAGCCTAGCGGCAGGCAGACAGGGGCAGGCAACCAAGAAAAGACATTGAGAATACTCACTGATATAGTCTCATGTTGATAGCAAGCCCCTGAGTTAAACTGAATAGAAATCGTATCGTGACAAATGTGATATCAGCAAATAATGTACTACTGTCCAAAAAATAGATACAAAATCATATCATGATGAAACTTGTGATTTAAAGCCCTAGCAATTCATCAGACTTGATGCAGCTCCCCCAGGAGCTGCAAAAGGCTGCAGTTAACATAAGCAGAAGCACTCCTCAACCTCTTTTGCCATTTATCATTCCTTCATAAAGTGGAAGCATCAGTGGTTTAAATGACATGTTTTAAGTACTTACAGGTGTGTTTCCTTAAAACTTTTTAGCTTTTTGCTTTAATTAATACACCAACTTTTACACCTCAACCAAGAGTAAAAACCGTCTTGTCATCTTTATTTTTTTTTCTTCAGAATTTTCGATGTTTCCGCTCAGTTTCTCAAATTGAAAACACACCTAATGATGGAGTGCGAGCAGGGTATAACAGGCCTTTTTCACAGCAGATATTTTCACTCATCATAGTAGAAAAAGCACAGGTGTTACTAATAACACTAATGACAGCTCTATTCTATTCAGGTGCATATTTACACCTGGCCCTCTCCTGATGTCAGAATGTCTTCTGTGAAACATGTTAAGTTTAAGTGTCTCCTAACAAATCTAGAAGATGAAAAAATGAATTACAAACAGAGTGAAAGTGAGGGAAAAAAGATAATGATGGAAAACTGTGTGTGTGTGTGTGTGAGTGAGAGAGAGAGAGAGAGAGAGAGAGAGAGAGAGAGAGAGAGAGAGAGAGAGAGAGAGAGAGACACTCAATACTCTACATTTTAATAATTCAGTTATTTATTCACCATAATCGATTGTCTGTGATACCTGTGATAACTATCTTCTTGTTCATGTCTGGATAAGCAGCAATTTTATGTGGGTTGTACTTTCAATGGATTTCTGTAGATCTTGTCTCTAAAATCAGCACGGTGTGTCTCAAAGTAAACAGATTCCATTTTCTGCTCTGACTGAGGCCAGTCAGCGTGTCACGGGTCGGCAAGTCCCCAGAGGAAAAGCTAGGCCTCCTCTCTATGCCTGCATATGACTTCAATTACAACAATCATAATTACAGTAAGTGATTATGTTTTAATGAGAAACAGTTAAGGTCAGGTTGACAGAGGCTAATATTGTGGGCAGCACAGTGCATATTATTTCCACTGAGGACGGATTTCATCTCTGCAGCACTGTGAACTTTTCACCTCAGACCTGTCTGGTTCCCTCACAAATGTCAATACACACAGAAATTGCAGTGCTGCATATTGAGGCACACGTAGATGAGTCAGCAATTACAAAAGGTTGTTTACATGTAATTACAGAAAAGTATTTGCAACAGACTTTTCACATCTTTGACAACACATCTGGAGAGGTGCAAGCTGTGACCGCACTGCATTCTGGGGTATTACAGCTATGCCTGAATTCCCTTTTAATTTTCAGTAATACTGTAACATCCTTGAATATGTTTTGGCTGGTCACCTTTTAGACCAGCTCTTTAAATGCAAAAGTCTGTCCTTGAGTGAGTGAGTGAGTGAGTGAGTGAGTGAGTGAGTACATGAGTAAGTGATGAAGTTACACCATTGGTCAGACTGAGCAACTGTGTTCTTCATTGTCTGTAACCAGTGTAGCATGGTGGAATTAGCAAGCTAGCTAGCTAACTAACTAGCCAGCCGCTACATGAGTAAAATTAAAAACTTATGGGCTCTGCACATGCCGCATTTTTTACACCCTCAAATTCATTGTTTTCAATGTAGACCATGCAGCAGGCACGCTTAGAAGCCAGAGCGAGGAAGTTGCTGCACGTACACGTCCTCAAGTGCCTATTTCTCAGGGCGCGATGGCTGGGCCCTGAGATAAACAGAGATTAACTTTTGGAACGCAGCAGTGCGCACTGCATGTCATGTGAGGAGAAACATCTAATCACAGCTGGCAGATATCTTTCCCTTCTCCCTTAAATATCAGTCTGAGGTACATATGAAGAAGAAGTTGATAATTTTAGTGCAGGCAGAGCTTTACATCTGTCCCACGGACAATCTTTTTGGCCTAATACACACTTACAAAACAACGCCTGGAAGAAGATCAGCTCTGCACTTGGGATTTCTAGTAAGTAGGCTATGATACGGTCCTTGTTATGGTCACTTAGCAACCTCAGCCACAACCTGCTTCCACGCCCTTCAAAGTTGGCGCCTTACCTCGCTTTTTCCAGGCGTTTACAGACAAGGCATGTGTACGGCCCCTTAATGCTTCACCCACTGCTCTTTTCAGAGCGTAGGATAGGCACATCGCTATCGTCAGATAAGTGACAACTTTGCTCGGCTCATTTTCTGTAACCACTGTAATAGTGATGCGTGGGCCTACCCGTAACCCGCGGATCTTGCGGGTTACCCGCGGGTCGGGTTGGGTCGGGTCAAGAAATGTTCACTTTATTGGCGGGGCGCGTGGGGCGGGTCATTAAAGATTAAATATGTCGGATAACAACACTATTGTAGGTTAGGCAAATGCATGTTACGTAACGTAACCTGCGACCTGACGTCACAAAAGCGCCAAGCAGCGGTCACAACAAACCAGAATCAATGAAGCGGTGAAGATGGAAGAAGAAGTGAGGGAAAGATTACGGTCGGGAGAGTACAGAGTTAAAAGAAAAGAAGGCCAAGCTGCTAATTCTCATGTTTGGGACAATTTCTGTGAGGTAGTTAGTGCAGCAGACGACAGCAGCATTGGCCACGTGAAGTGCAATTCCTGTGATAGGTCTATACAAGCATGAGAGCCACAAGACGGGTACGTTAATAGCAGCGGGGGTGGGGTGGCGCGGGTTGTGAAAATAGATGTGGTTGTGCGGGCAGGATGGAGCGGGTCAAATTATTTCATAAATGTGGGACCCGCGGGTTGGAAAAAACCCCGACCCGCACATCACTACACTGTAACATTACCATAAAAGCCTGGTGCAATTAGTGAGCTAGCTAACTAGCCAGCTGCAGTCCAAATGGCAGTTTTAAACAGAGGAAAGAGAGGATCACCTCATCAAATTGTCTGAGGAAAAGCCATGTCTGTATGACACACAAGTTTTAAAATTTATGAGTATTTTTATTGAATATTATGTGTTACAATGTTGGGAAGTTGAATAAGATGTCAGAACAGGTGCTGCCACCCTTTAACAACAATAACTAGAGGTCGACCAATTATTCTTTTTGGCAGATTAAGACTGTTTGATTAACATCTTGCTGAACTTCCTGTTAGTTTTATTGCACCTGTTTCATTGTGAGAGGTTACGCCTTCATCATTCTTTTATGATGTTTGCTGATCTTATGTAATTCCAGCCTAGCTCAACTCAACTTGGACCTCAGCAGCTTCTAATCAGCTAGAATAAGTGGAAACATCTGTGTGGGTGCATACTAGGGGCTTTAACTGGAAGATTCTGACTACTGTTTGCTGTCCGCCAGCTGTTGGTCATTTACACTCATCCTCTACTAACAAGCTACCAGGTTAATGTCTGAAAATGATGTGAAGATAGCTAAATTATGAACCTGGATAAAGACTTATCACACCTTCAACTTTTCAAGTATCTAAGTTACACAGAATGGTGTTTCTTTCTTTAGAAATCCATCTTTGGACAATCAGCTAAGTACGGGCACTGTCACTGACAATAGATGCCTTTTTTTCACAGAAGACATTTTGACATGTCACTATAAAGCACAGGTGTAAATGATGATGATGAATGAAGGATGGCTTAATTACATTTAGCTGCTGTGGTGAAGGCACATGCTGCACACTGTCACTGTCACTTCAAAAGTCCTACTATGACAAGTCAAAATGTTTGCTGTGAACAAGGAAGACAGCCTCGTTCTCATTCTGTAGGCTTTGTCCATAATCCCTCACCGATCACTTATGCACTACTCTCTATATAACGGACACTCAATAGGTTACACTGTAGTGAGCAGAAAACTGAGATTTTGGACATTTACTAATTATCACCATTTCACGCCACTAACAGACAGTGCCTGACTTTAATTTGCCCTAATGCATTGTGGGATTACTAACAGAAAGTGGTGTACATGCCATGGACATTACTTTTTTGATTTATTGTATGAATTTTTGAGGGCACTGTGTAGAGCCTAAATCTTACACTCAAAAGTCGGACACCCAAAAAGAGAGTAAAGAGAGTAAAGAGAGTGAACTATGAAGTAAAAAGGGAGTGATTTTGGACACAGTTGGCCAAGTTGCAGCATTAACATTAATTAGCTAGTGAATTTGGTGATGGTATGGATGTCTAAAACCTCTAACATTCTTAGACCTTGTGCAGACACTCTTAAATATGTCGCTATCCGAATGTCTCCTACAGGCTTATCAGACTTTAGGCCTCATGGGCTGCCTTCCTATTGAAATGATCTGTTAAAAAATGTTGGACTAAGCTGATTGAAGAGAAAATCACATTAGAAAATAGACTGGATTTGACTTAACACTTTACCTCACAATAAAAATATAGTTGCTTGTTCAATTCTATTAGTAAGACATACCATTGAGGTTGAAGATTTATTATGGGAACCTGATAAACACTCTAAAGGGGTGTGTCCACATAGTGTTTTTCTTTGGTACAAAAGCAGTGGCAGGGCGCTGGGAAACACTTCATCCCAGTGCTTCATTAAAAAAAATGCTCTCAGTGCTTTGTCAGTGTTGCACTACTTGTGGGTTTTGTTTCTGTGACAAACATATTTTGACATTAATGTTAGTTAGATAATGTAATTCCATATTAACAGAGGGTTGACTACACAGTGAACAAGAAGCTTACAACACGTACGATGATAAAGGCACAATACTTACCAGCAACATTTAGTGTCTGAGCAATCTGCTCTCAAGAATGGGCTTTTTGTCTTTGTAATAGTTTCTGACTGATATATCATACAGCTTGGAACAGACAGTAGCTAAAGGAGCGGAAGTGATGACACCAGTGCCTTTCTGAAAAGTTGGGAGGTTTTCAAGTAGAAGCCCTTGGAGCGGCCACACAAAAAAGCTGGAGTGCTCTGAAAAATAGATGTTGGGTGCAGCACTTTCCCTACACTCTCTTCTTATTAGGATCAATTGAAAAATAATGCTGGTGCTCTGTAAAACAATGCTGTGGACACAGACCCTAATCTCTATAAACAGGTATCTGCATGTGTACGCAGAATCTGTAGACAACAGGATAATTGGTAGCATTCTGGTTTCTGTTTGTCATTCAAGTGGTACTGATCAATCACGTTTGAGCGGCAGGTAAACAGTTCGAGTGGAGGGCAAAAGAGGCAGAACGCATTTGGCCAAAGTGCAGTCAAAATCCCATAAGCTGTCGAACTTTTTATTAGCTTTCTTAAAAATGTATCTGCATTCATATGCAGATATCTGGTGATAGAGATTAGCCCAAATGTTGTCTTGACCAGTCTCAAGGTCCTAAACGAACTGTATGATGACCGGTGCATGGAAGAAGTCTTGGTCTGGATATATGATTGCTACACCAGATCTCTCAAAATATTAGCCATTGCCCCCAAAGGCTTATCGTTGTCAGAGGAGAGGTGATGGGCTACAAGATTGCTGAACACCAAAACCTAACTTTTGTGAATGTTTTCAAAAGATGCTTGACAGTTGAATCAGGACACGTTTTCTTTGACACAGACATAGATACCATACATACTGTATATTTATACATTAGTACAGAGAAACCCATCTACACACACACACACACACACACACACACACACACAATCAATGTTTACCTTTAAAGGCATTTGTGGCCGGTAAGTCAGTTTCCTGCATACTGCTCCTTCCCGCGCTCTGCCAGCTGCTGCCGATGCTGCGATGGATGCCAACAGACAAACCTTAACCGGTCCGAGCCACGGCCGCTGGAGGGAGGGAGGGTGGCCGAGAGGAAGGGACGGCGCCTGCCAGTCTCACTGCCATCTTTCTTCATCAACAGTCCATGTGCGTGAATAAAAGGCCGCTGTCTGTCCAATTCTGCAACAGGCGACTGTCGCACAGTCACTCTAAGTACACAGCTGACTGGTTATCTAGTCTGTGCGATTATATAACTGTCTTTTGACAGTTTTGCTACTGCAGGACCTGGGCAATGTGGTGATGGCTAAGAGGAAGAGGGGCACAAAAGGAGGAGATGGAGGGGTCTTGGGTCTGAGACACTGACTTCAGGTCAGGTTAAAAGAGGATGGATGAAGGTTTAGGAAGTTGCAGTGTGGATGTGGTTGATCTGAACTCTATCCTCCCAGCAGCAGGCCTACAGCCATGGCCAGCACCATGAATTCTTGTCTGTCTATCAATTTTTCAACCTGTCTGGATGCAGGTGAGCTTCTCAGCCTCTTTTGTGTCTGTGAGCTTCAAATCTATTTATTTCTCAGTCTCTCTGTCTGCCTCCGTCTCCCCCACAGTCAGGATTCTCTCTTAAACTCAGCTCTAATCAACATGCCGTCTCCTCCGATTCTCTGAGCGTTTTTGCAGGCTTGTTCCCGTGTTTCTTTGACTCCCGTCCTCCCTCGTTTATGTCTTTTGTCCCGTTGCTGCAGTCCCAAACTCAGCACGAGGCACTGAGGCGCTCTCACACTGGCACCACGGCTATAGTAAAGAAAGAAAAAACACAGACAGAGGAGAAATTCAGTGAATAAAATCATGAGATACCAAAAAACAACAGGCAAAATAGATACACCCTAGCAAAACATGGGCAGGGCTGACTGCTGGCCTGCAACGACCAGTTGAGAAAAGTGCACAAAAAACAACACTCATCGACATCAACCCACGCACACACCCACACACACAGCAGAGGACGAGCCGCAGTGTGTGTCTCAGTTTGGATAGCAGGTGGGTGGCTGGCTGGCTGGCTGGCATGGCCCCCTTTAGTTCCTCTCACCCACTAGGTTCTTACATGAAAGGGAAAGTTTTTCTGAAAGCCAAGTGCTGCCTGTGACCCTATTTCACAGAGCAGGGGAAAGATAGAGCCACATGTCAGTGTGCCACTTTGAAGTCTGCCTGATAAACAGGGCTGGAGGAGGCTACGGCTAAGGAAACAACAAAACTTTATTTACATTTCAAAAGTGCCAAGTGCTTTTTTTGACTGGGAAAGAAATAAAATCCAAAAGAGAGGAAGGGGAAGAGGAGGGTGGGGGGATCGGAGGAAAACCGGTTTAAGAGTAACAACAGCTACTGTTTTTGTTGTCATTGAGAACAAACAAGATAAAATGAGGGTGTTGGCGAGATAGATCACATAGAGGGATGGAGTATGATGGGGGGAGAAAGGGAAATCACACAGGAGAAAGGCAGATGGTTAAGAGAATAAACAAGGGAAACATCCTGTAGGAAGAGGAGAAGGCAACAAAAAAGGGAGAAAAAAAGATTTTCAGAAAAGGAGGACAGAGAGAGACAGAAATCAAACAAAGTTCAAGAAGAGAAATGTTGCGGGACGAGAGAAGGGAGGAAAGGAGGAATTTGTTGGTGGAAAAAGCAGACAGACGGTAAACAAACACACGCCCTGTCTGAGGTTTGGAAAGGCTTGACAGATCTCAGTTAGCTAGTCTTATCTCTGCTGCATTTGCCTGTACTTATCGAGTCTTATCGCAGTAAGGATACACACAACAGCTTGTGCCCCGACAAATGGAAAAGTAAAGGCGAGAACTGGGCTGCCGTGATGTCGAGGGATATTCACTTCATTATGTGCCCTACCAGTGATTCATCATTTTGTCTGCTTGTGATAAAGCCAAGGCAATGTCCAGAGTCTTTCAAAGTCCATGGTGGAGAGAATGGATTGAAATGAGTTTCGTGAAAGTCAAGGAGAGGAGAGGAAATGAACAGAAAGGAAAGGAAAGGAGAGAGGAGGGGAGAAAGGAGGCCGCCACACAAGACTAATTGATTACAGCGTTAGAGCAGAATTATCACAGATTAATCCTGTGTTTGATATTGAGAGGAGCAGCCTGTGAATCCACACAGAGATTGGTTTTGTGTGTGTGTGTGCGCATGTGTGCATGTGTGTGTGTGTGTTAAGTCTGATAATCTTAAGTTTATCCCTGCTGAGGCCAGTAGAGTTCACTGGTTCACAGGCTGAAAGATGATGCAGCAATTTTGGTATTATCAGGTATTGGTATCAGGTATCAGGTATTATCACAACAGCGGGCCCCAAAAGGTTAAAATGTCAAGTGTCCCCTTAGTTACTTTTGTAGTATTTAGGGGAATATATTGGCAGAAATTGAATATAATTAGAATGTTGTCTTTAGTGTATAATACCATGAAAATCAGAATCATTGTTTTTTTTCATTACTTTAGAATGAGCTGTCTATATCTACACAGGGAGCAGGTCCTCGTCTATGAAGATCACCATGTTGCACCGCCATCTTTCTACAGTAGCCCAGAAGGAACAAAGCAAACACTGGCTCTAGATAGGGGCATGCACGTTTTTGAGTCAGCCATCATAGTTTGCAGCCCCTGTATGACGAGTGTCCAAAAATCATTAATTTTTTGAACATGAAACTGCTTTATTGAGTGTTTTTTTTGCTTTAAATCACCACATACTTTTGTTTTGGAGAGGAAGAGACCTCTGCAGATAATTTTGCTCCATAATTTTGACCTTTTATTCATCCAGAGCTTGATAAAACTGTCAGCCTACATATTTCACATAATTCAAACTGTATTAGATGGACACATAAGAGAATGTATTCTTCAGGTTAGCTAAGAAACAAATATGGAAATAAATGTTTTTAAGGGATAATAAGCCCTAAACCCACATTCACAAAGAGTTTGTCATTTTAACAGGATTTCCTGTTCATGATTTCCTACTAAATAAAATATGGCATTATGGAGATATGAAGAAAATCCTCAAACTTCTCTGATGCCACCTCCTTAAATGTCAATATTTTCTATTTTCTTTAATACTCTATAACAGTAAAGTGAATATGGGCTGTGGACAAAACAAGACATTTGCGAATGGTATCTTGGGCTTTGGGAAACAGATTGACATTTCTTTTTTTACAATTTTATGATGTTTTGTGGATCAAACAACTAATCGATTAATCAAGAAAGTCATTGACAGATTAATTTTGTTGCAGTGCTAATAACCCGGCAGGTATGTTTATGTCATCACATTTATGAAAAGATAATTGATCATTAATCCAATGTTGTCATAAAGCAATCCTGCTCACTGAAACATTGCCCACAGAGGCTTAAAGGGAAATTTCGGTTTATTTCAACCTGTCTCCTATCGTCCTAAATTTGTTTCAAGTGACTAGTGACATAGAAATAATAGTTAGCATGTTAGCCGTTAGCCTAGATACAGCCGGGGCGCATAGTAGCGTCAGACCTGTTAAAACGTAAGTAAACGGGCAACCATCAAGTGCAAAGTTAGTCCACTAAACAAGCTTTTTTTTTCCACAAAGACCGCCTCATATCGTTAGGATAAATGTCAGAGAACATATAGAAAACGACATGTAAACGTGTTGTCTTACTTTACTGGTGTGGTGCCATGTTTGTTTACCATCTAGCTCTGCTTTCCAAAGCGCGGCCGAAACATCGCGAGAACAAGCAGCGATCTCACAGCGTGCCTGAACAAGCAGCAACAGCTGGAAGGCAGAACTGGACAGTAGCCTGAAAAGTTCATTCATTTATTTTATGAAAGATTTATAGAATAATAGCTGACTTTTTGCCAGACTTCGACTTTGTGGAGGAGGAATTTGATTTTGGAGAGTCTGATGGCCGCCCTTATTTATTTGAGCCAGAATACAGTGACGAAGAGCTTCGTGAAATTGAAGAACGGAGGAGGAGGTAGAGGACGAGAGAGGAGCAATGGCTNGGCTAACGGCTAACATGCTAACTATTATTTTTATGTCACTAGTCACTTGAAACAAATTTAGGACGATAGGAGACAGGTTAAAATAAACCAAAATTTCCCTTTAATACTGACAGAGACATTGAAAGGATAGTTCTGCAGTATAAACTGTATGGCAAAATCTATGACTTATCACAATTTTAGATAGTCTTATGGCCCACTCCTCAAATCAGTCAGAGCAGCCACCTTTACATGTCATCCTGACCTGATATATTCTCTGTACTTTCCTGTAAGCAGGGAAGTACTGTAAGTATGAAAACACGTTGCTGAGAATCCTCTGAAACCTTATTAAGGACCCCTGCTGGCCCCAGGACCCCAATTTAGGAACCAAAGACTGTCTGGTACCACATACCAACAAACCAGCTGCCACAAAACTGGAGCAGCTGACAAAAGTAAACTGTTGATTTATGACACCTAACAAGAAAAGGGGAAAAGTCCAAGAATTTATTTGCCCTTCTTAAATGTAATGACAGAGCATTTCCCAACTTATTCTTGTCAGAGTTGGAGCAATGAAGGCGCAACAGAAAGAAACACAAATTAAGAAGTGGGATTTTTACAACGTGTGCATATTCCAGTAACTGATAACGACATTATTGTATGGCGTGTATTAAATCCCACTGTATCGCTCTATTCTGGAGGAGAAATTAAAACATCATATGCTCTATTCAGAGTCCTGGAGTAAGGACTTTATATCTGATTCCATCATATAAATGTTACATTATAGTCCATATAAAACTACTGCACAGCACAAACCCTCAATGGCTTATCAGGTAGGATTGTTCCTGTAAATAATAACCAATTTCTTCCAACCTGACGCACAAGCTCTTTCTGTGGACTACCTGTGAGTCAGTTCAGCCTGACCCCGCTGACTGTCTGTCTACGGGGTGATACGAGGACAAAAAACTACTACTACAACTACCACTACTACTGTGGCCTGTCTGTTTGTCCTCTGGGTCATCTGAGGACAGCTACTCATCATGACAGGCTGTGTATATTAACGCTGTTTACTGTTTGACGATGATATTTGAGGCCCCAGGTGGATGTTTGTCTGTGCTCTGGTCATTTAAGGACACCTCATGTTCTCCTGTCTTATCTCTGGATCTATCCCGCTGTAAGACTTCAAAGTCTGAGCAACACAGAGAGCACAAAAGTCTGAAAAACACCCCAGCAGCAGAGCAACATTTAAAACTAAAGTAGAAAAGGAAAAGTGAAGCTATTTTATTGTTCAGTCTCTTTCAACTTTTGTTAAGTTTGTCATTGACAAGGAAATGGAAAAACCTGTGACCTGTGTTACTTGTCTAAGCACTGCATTTTCAGCAAAATGTTTACATACAACATATTTAATTTGTTTTTCAATATCCGCTCCTAACAACTACAGCACTATTTCACTTTTTTATGCGTATGTTTTGGTAATCAGAGCTTGATTAAGGTGGCTTTGGTTTAATAGAGAAAGGTCTGCAGTTCTAGCATGAGACACAGCAGATTTAAACCACAATCTTAAATCATCAACTTTAGAGGGACAGATCATCCTGACATCAAAAATACATGTTTTTCCTCTTACCTGTAGTGCTATTTATCGGTCTAGATTGTTTTGGTGTGAGCTGCTGAATGTTGGAGATATCAGCCATAGAGATGTCTGCCTTCTCTCCAATATAATAGAACTACAGTAAATGGCACTCGGCTTGTGCCAAAAAATACATCTGAAAAACTCAACAGCAATGTCTCTTTCCAGAAGTCATGACCCAGTTACTCAAGATAATCCACAGACCTTGTTGTGAGCAATATCATCCGCCAAAGAAGGAAGCGCGCATCTACTCATGGAAGAGAGGCTCGTGTTCCAGATAGTAAACATTAAAGGCGTCCTCCTTTGCTGAGCTGTAACGTTTGTAAGTTCAGTGGTCTTAGGTGAGCCAGCAGTAGATACGCACCTCCTTTGGTATGGCGATAGGGTTGACACGTGTAGTTCGGTTGAAAGAAAATAGTTCCTCCATGATACTGCTCACAACAAGGTCTGTGGATTATCTTGAATAAGTGGGTCATGATTTCTGGAAAGAGACACTGCTGTTGAATTTTTAAAAGTATTTTTTAGCACTTTGAGCACCACAAGCTGAGTGCCATCTAGTTCCATTTTACTGCAGACAAGGCAGACATCTCTGTCCCCACCAATATCCTCAACACTCAGTAACTCACACAAAAACAATCTGGATTGATAAATAGCACTACTGGTAAGAGGAAAAGTATGCATTTTTGATTTTGGGGTGAACTGTCCCTTTAACCTACCAAAGCTTGCTTTTTTAATGTGTTCAACGCCTGTTGTGGATGGTATCACTTATCAAATATACAGTGACTGAATTATGCCTCAAAACCTCTTAAACATCATTCAGAAGTCAAGTGTCTGGAGAGAGCGTGTCAGGCTTGTGTGCTACTATGCAATAAAATAATAATAAATTGTTTTTTTTATTGTAAAACAAGTTGCAACCAAAGGCTTTTCTTTGGCTGCTCTGAGGCAAAATTCCTCTGATGTGGTTCTACAGTATCTTAGGGTCTCTGACATGGACAGTACGTTTTTGAGAATCCCCACTATAGACAGTATTTGTGTCACTGTCTCTTATAATGAACTCCAATAGTACAAAAAACACTGTGAGATGGCCTCAATAGACTGTATTTGAAAAAAGGCACGCACAAACCTTGATAATGACTAGTTTTACCAGCTTCAGTCCTGCTGTTATGGGGCTGCACATGACCTCTGACCTCCGACCTCCCTGGAGTACGTCAAGGAAGCATTATAGCATTATTAGTACTGGGGTATGTTTCTGTGTGTACAATCTGTCTGTCATTGTAACATACGGGGATGACTATAGCAACTCTAAGAGCCAGCTCTGACTCCTCTGCTGGGTCACACAGGGACATGTGCTTATCAGTGAGACAGCAGTCAGACAGGCAAACATGGATTGGGGAGCAGACTATTAAACCATGGGGCTGGTCGCATCTGTTACACTGAAAATTCAAGCATGCTGAGAATGTGATTGCATAACAAACCAAGAACTGGGGCTACGGAGGTGATTCAGAGTTCTGTTGCAACAGACGTGGAGAAAAGAGTCACTTAAAAATGTAGCTCTCATAGACTTGTTTATATTTGGTCTGTCTCTTATCTAACAGTATCGGCTAGAGGAAATATGAAATGTCTCAGTGCTGGACAATAAAGCTATGCGAATGTCTGCGAGATTATAAACGGCTGAGGGTGATATTCAATTTGATTTCTTTGGACTCAAACAATGGGGGCAACTGTGGACACACAATGTGCAGGAAAAAAACAAAAAACACACAGACACTGCTGAATATGCCCATCAGACAGCGATGCCTGGTTTGGATACTCAAGTATCTTGATCTTCTCTTTCCACCTCAATTTTACAGTCTCTAAATAGTTGTTCTTTTATTGTCCAGCTGTCAAAATCCAGATGACGAGAGCTGATAAAAATGCTCATCTTAATCGCCTTTGATTGTTGTTGCATGCTCAAAGCATTTAAGCAGCAGAGTGCTTTGTCATGTTTGGCCTGTCGGGCTACATAAGGTCCGCTCTATCTTCTTTGTGGGCCATATCCAACCTGCAGGTTTAACAAGTATGCGTGAGCGTGGAGGGGATAATGCTTTCAGTTGTGCTTGTGTGAGTGTGATTATCTGTCTGTGTGCAGCTAATCTGGCAAACTACTGGACCAATCAGCCTAATATTTTGTATGCTCAAGGACCTCTTGTTGTTGTTGTGGTGAATTACAATAGTTGAAGTTAAAAACCTGTTTTATTGATTGTTTTATGTCATCATTAACTGCTTATTCCTCACTCCTCTCAACTGGCCGCTAGGGGCTGCAAGTTTTATGTAAATTGGCTCAGCTAAAACCAAGATCTCACCCTCAGTTGAAGGCCACATTTTGGTCTTCATCGTGGTTCAAAAAGTGACATTCATAAAACTGTTTGGTCTCATTTTGAACCAAAGCATCTGCAGTTTAATTCTGTACCTGATATGTTATGATCCACTTAAGTTAGGCTGCTTACAAGATGAATTAGTCCCCGTTTTTGTGTTCTTCTTTCAATTGTCTTGCAATTTTTTTTTTTTTTTTTTAAAACACTTTATTTGTAATTTTCCAAATATCCTATAAAACAATCATATTCTCTGTTTTACAAATAGCCATAGCAAAAACAATCCCAAAAAGAGACAAAAACAAAGACAGACCAAACCGAAAATCAACCTGACAAACTTATCAAAGACAACTGACAGACAAAACAAAACAAAAAACAACAACAACAACAACAAAAAAAACAAAACAACAAGTGCACCTAGTATTCCTTATTACAGGACAGTCCAAGGGCAGGTATAAAAGCTCAGAGTTCCAGTTCCAGACCAGGTAAATTGTTCACATAAGTTATTAGAGGGTCCCAGGTTTTGTGGAATCTGTGGATGGAACCGTTGAGGGTACATCTGATCTTTTCCAGCTTTACATTCTGCATAACGTCCCTAATCCAGTGGTAGTGTGATGGAGGAGCAACAGCCTTCCATTTAAATAAAATCAAGCGTCTGGCTAACAAGGAGGAGAAGGCAATGACCCTCTGTAAATGAGCGGGGGGAAGAGATCCCGTCGGTTCAGAAAACCAACCGAAAACAGCAACCAAGGGAGAAGGTGAAATGTTATAACCATATGCATTAGAGATGACTTCAAAAAAGGATGACCAGAAAGGGACAAGTTTCGGACAAGACCAGAACATATGATAGGAGGTAGCCGGGGTCTGTTTACATCTATCGCACGATGGGTCTATATTCGGAAATATTCTTGCTAGTTTAGCTTTCGAGAAGTGTAACCGATGCAACACTTTAAACTGTATTAAAGCATGTCTGGAGCATATGGAAGAAGAGTGGACTCTAGTAAGAGCCATATCCCATTCCTCATCGGACAGCGGGACCCCCAAATCACTTTCCCACTGTTCTCGAATATGGGAAATGGAGAGGTTACAGCTATCCATGATATGGGAATAAATAAATGATGTTCTCCTCTTATTCAGCATATTGACCCTTAATAGAGAATCCAAACAGGAAGGAGAGGGAAGGGTAGGGAAATCAGCAAACTTTTTACGAGTAAAATCTCTAATTTGCAAGTATCGAAAAAAATGATTATTGGTCAGACCGAATTTTCTGGATAATTGTTCAAAGCTAGCAAAAGTATCATTAACATACAAATCTTAAATACTACGAATTCCCTTGTCATACCAAATTGTGAAGCCATTGTCCACTAAAGATGGTTGAAAAAGATGATTACGTATTATTGGTGAGTGAACCGAAATACTCTGAATACCCAGACATCTTTTGAACTGCTTTACGATGCGTAGTGATTGAGTTACAATTATATTATCCTTAATATTATTAACTAGCGATGGTAGGGATGCACAGAGTAAGGCAGGGAGTGAGAGTGGACTGCTTGTAACCTTTTCAATCTGGAGCCATGCAGGGATCTTATCCTTCCAGTCTTTTAACCACAGAGAGATGGCATTAAAATTCGCAGCCCAATAATACGTGCGCAAATTTGGAAGTGAAAGCCCACCTACACATTTCGGTCTTTCCATAAATTCTTTTCTTATACAAGCTGATTTATTATTCCATATAAAAGAAGAAACCATTTGATTAAATGCCTTGAAAAAAGATTTTGGTATGAAAACAGGTATCGCCTGAAACAAATACAGAAACTTTGGTACAATATTCATTTTTACAGAATTTACTCTCCCGATCAGAGATAGTGGCAGAATAGACCATCTTTTAATATCTTGTTTGCACTGTTCTAACAGAGGAGTAAGGTTACTTTTAAACAGACTGTAATAAGATTTGGTGACTTTTGATTGTCTTGCAATTTTGACTGTTTGTGAGCCAGGAGGGACAATTCCAGTGGGCACAGCTGTGCCGTGTTCCGGCTGCCATGGCTGCAATCTAGTTTTATTCCATACACCACATGGTGTCATGCCATGCTGGGATCGTTCCATTAGATTTTGTAGACTTGCAGATTTTGTCGATTTGGGGATTTTTCCTTGATATCTGTGCTTCTACCACAAGTAAGGAGGGGACTTGGTAAAATTGTTTCTTTTTTAATCAATTTTAATTGTGTTTATTGTTGTTGTTTTTTTCCTTAGTATGCATGAGTCAATGATTTGTTGTGTGTGGGGAGTGAAATTAAGTTTTAATGAAACAAGAGGTCTAACAAGGGTTTATAAACCTGGGTTGATTACTAAAACCATTTTACACTTTATCATTTCTGTTCAGCTAATGAATGTACTTCTGAGCTACTTAATGATCTTTTAGTTCACATAAGACAACTTATTTGCAGTGCAGTATTTGTTCATGATGATCTTTTGATAATGCAGAATACGTGTGCTGACAGCAGATGAAAGGTCATTTAAGGACACAGCCACTCTGTCACACATGGATAGATGAAGATTATACAAGACCTCAAATGATTAATGGAAGATCCACTTTAGTCTGGTTCATTAGTCCCATCCATACTGTACTCCTGTTTGACGAGCTTGGCTTGTGGCCAGGCTGCAGTTAAAGAGGCCTCTTAAGGTTGAGCCCAGCAGCTACTGTCTCACTGTGTCCTACTGTTCGTCTTGCAAGGACAGAAAACAAGGACAACTGCTTTAAGTTACTGTATGTACATGGATAAATCATCAAACAATCATCAGTGTGTCCATTTTATAGTTGCATGATTTGTTTCATTTTTTTCATTGAGCCAAATGGTTAAACTCAGTGTGCAACATATACAGGTGTAAAACCAACCATTATCACTATTAGAAATGGATAATACATAATATCCTTATATAGATAGTTTTATGAAGTTCCTGAGTATTTTGGGGTCAGAACTTTGGTTAAAGGGTCAGTTCACCCAAATCAGGAGACAAAAACATGTTTTATTGACTGACCTTTTGTGGTATCGAGCTGTGGAGATAGCTTTGGAAATGTGGATTATTAGAAAAACAATGTCCCTGTTACCTTGGAAATCCTGACCTGGCTGTGTAAAGTTTCAGGTGGAATTATTCTCACAAAAAATTCTCTCTATGGAAACTGCTGACAGTGTGTAATGAGGATTTACCAGTGTCAAACCTGCAAAGTTTTATCTAATAAGCTATTTTGCATATTATGAATAATACACTGTGTAAAGACTGTGTTTTTATAGCCCACTTGGTCTTACTGGATTTAGTCCTATTTTCAGAACCTGTACTTGAACCTAATGGTACCCACCTGCTGTGCATTACACCACAGCCACTGAGAATTATCAGTTGTCACTGGCTGGCAGGTGTCAAGTTATTTTCTTGTAAGTGATTAATCAGACACCTGGTTAATCACTTACACAGGTGTTTCATTTCAGCTCTAAATGAAAACGCCACTATTTAACTGTAGGCAACAATAGCAGCACTACCACAGCTTCAGCACCTTATGGTTTAACTAAAGAGTTTTGAGTCTGTGTACACAGCAGTTTCAGCCACAGTTCCACTTGCCTTTTCCCTACATCTGTCCTTCAAACCTGCAGACTGCACCTGCTTCACTGTAATTATTTCAAAGCCTCTCTTGTCCTCTTTTTTAACACTGGGAACTTTAAAGTAGGAACTAGAATTGTAATGTAGATCCCTGGCTCCTATTCACAGGTCACAAGTATCTTTGAGCAAGGCACTACACCACAAATTGCTCCTGATGTGTGTGGATGTATGTGGGGAAAAAGCAAGTCAGCATAATATATTCCATGTATTTAATTTCGTGGTGTATGTGACAAAAAGGCAAGAGCAAAATTAGTAAAGATGTATATAACTGGATGTTTCTACAATTTCCAATTTGATCAAATTTGTTGGCAAGTGGCCATGGGATTGTGTAAATACATGCTCAATCTACCACAAACTGGCCAGTTGTCCATTAGTGTCATCTTTGATTCGTTGCAGGTAGTGTTTTGACTCAAAGATCAGAGTTTGCATATAAAAATGAAAATCAGAACACTGGAAAATTGAATTTAGTTTTTCTAAAACTGATTTTTCATTTGTCAGACCACTGTAAAATTAAGATTATGGACTCCTTTTTCTAATTTTTTTTTTTTTTGTAGAATGTTGGATAGAAAAACAGAAATTAAAAAATAGAAAATCTGAGAGTTTAATTTCTGTTTGTGTGTTGGACTGCCGACAGCAGCTGTTGACTTAATTTACATCTGACTGGCTGGCTGAGGGTCAATTGTCTCACTTATTGTCATGCATGTATTCAAAAAAATCACATCCACTCATGGTTGAGCACAGATCCCACTTCAGTACATACTGATCTGACAAACAAAAACTACAATTTTAGAAAGTTGAATTAAATTTTCACATTTATATTGTCTATACGGAAAATTGAACTGATGAGTTACACAGACCCTATACTTACATGTTGTAGGTTTCAAGACCTCTTTGCATTGGGTTCTTTGCAAGAATGAAACAAACATCTTGTCAGGTTGTTTTTCTTTTTCTGTACTTAAGTGTCTAAGCTGTTCCTGAGAGCACACTTAGTGTGAGTTAAATAAAGCTGTTTGCTGGGACTTTGTCTCATTCCAAGAATTCCTTTTTCTTCTGGCAACTTACTGAGCCGATATCACTGGTGCATATCATCGTCTACCTTTCTCAAGTAGAAAGCAGAAATGCCTGAAAAAATAACCTCTTTTTATTTTTTTACTTTTCTAAGGAATTATCTAATAAATCATTTGCCACGGGAAAAAAATGTGTGAAATGATGCACAAAATGACTGGCACAGCAAAACCAAACAAAGGTAGGCTGAAGGCGTCGTTCGTCACATCCTTGTCTGATCTGGCTCTGTGTCACGCCGACCGCCAGCCGACTGTGACAAATCTGACAGGCTTAATCTGGCTATGCATCAACTCTAGTGTCGAGAGGCCGGACGCACAGACAGACAGACAGGAAGAGGGGCAGTGATGGTGACAGACAGATAGACAGACAGACAGACAGACAGACAGGAAGAGGGGCAGTGATGGTGACAGACAGATAGACAGACAGACAGACACATACTTGAAAAAGCAGACGGAAAGGTAGTTGATGTCGGTAACAGAAGTTTATAAAAGCTCAGCAGTCTCAGCAGCTGCAATGACAAACACCACTTAAATCTGACAGGTGGCTGCACTAATCTAGACATTTAATTTTTAACAGACACAACAAAGATAAAAAGGGCTGCAGAGACCAAGAACAAGGAAAAAGAGACATCAGGCATCAGAGAAATAACTAAATAAGTGTACAAATAAATAAAGAGCAAATGGTTATTCTATAGGCTTTAATGTGTGTGTGTGTGTGTGTGTGTGTGTGTGTGTTGTGTTGAATTGATAACTGCAGATGTGTTTTAAAGCTATAGGCCCTAATCTGACAATCCATACTGACAGAAAAGCTCCACACAAAGACTATAAAGAGAAAGAGCCATCGGGCAAAATTAGCCTACACTTCCATAAAGAGACAACTGATCAAAGGCCTGTCCTCAAGGGCTCTCCAAGGATTTGCTTTAAATGTCTCCTGATGTGCTATTTAGTAGCCGAGCTGATTGGATAACTGTCTTGAGCAATAAACCCAGACAAAAGATAGGAAAAGACTGGACAGATTAAAAGAGAAATCAAAAGCGAGATTGTCTTTAGGCATAAACACTGGGCTCATACATGTGATGTCATTCTATTGAGCAAAACAACAGATGTGAAGTGGACGTTAAGTGATGAGCTGCAAAGGGCCTGGTGAACATCAGACTGTGTTATATGGCCACCAGCACAGGCCTGCTTCTGGTGATACTGTTAACTACTTCCACTGGACTTGCTGCCATGGCAACACACAACAGGGTTTTTATGTCAAGGTAATTTGTCTTATTAGTTGAAATGACAAAGTAAGACTGCAAAAAAGAAAGAAAGGCCTACTGTGTCGCTGTAGATTGACCACATTCGCCCTAAATGGATTCTGGCATTGTGAATGATCAGTGGTGTGAAGTCGTTGCCACAAAAAGGAAGAGAGTGATTACCTGAAAGTGAAGAAGAAAATACAAAAGCATTTCCTTAACAGCAGTGAGAGAGCACATGATTCAAAACGAGCTAGACTCGCCACTGTGTCTGAGCCTTAACACCAGTACAAGTGAGGGTGCAACAATTTATTGGCTGAGCATCAGAATCGGCCGATATTCGCCTTGTTAACTGCCAGCTGCCTAGCTATAAGATGACAGCGATGGCAGTGGCCAATGTGTTCTGTCTTTTTCACAGACTAAAAGGCAGAGCTCAAAACCAACAAGGTCCTGTCATCCCATCGCCCCATCGTCCCATTGTCCCGTCATCCTGGGTACAGAAGAAAAGATCTTTCCTGGGATGCCTTTGGCACAAAGGGACACAATGAACTCACTGTCGTCAGGGGACGCACCCTATTTTTACCCTGATAATGTGACATTATGAACAATAAATCTGTGTTAAATCTGGCAGGTGGAGAGCTACTTAGCGTTAGCTGTTAGCTGTTAACAGCCAATGGCCTGAACTAACAGCTCACTGAGTTCAAATGTAATCTTGTAAAATTTAGCCAGAAACCTGGAATAAATACAGTTGTTTGAAGGAGACATTTGTTGATGTTTTTGCCTAAATATAAAATAGATACTAGAGAATGTGATATGTTACATATAGTAAATAGGGTTATGAAGCATTTTCTTTAAAAAAACAACAACCAATTTTTCATGTGAAAGAAGGTTATATTAAAAATTGATTCATAGTTTTTTTTTTATGATTGAATTTGTCCTCATTCAAAAATAGTATGATAACGGGCAGTTGTTGTGTTTTTTTTAAATAAAAAGGGCACAAAAGGGGAAACAAAAAACAACAACATTAAAAAACAATAGTGCACATAGTATAATTGTTATATTAAACACGCATATCTGACCAGATATTCACAATTGATGCATTCCCAATAACAAGTTAGTTGTAGTGTGCTAAAGCACAACTAGCCAGAGTGCATTATAAGTCTGTGTGTGTGTGTGTGTGTGTGTGTGTGTGTGAGTCTGTATAAACAGTCTTGATGGATTTACTGCAAAGTTACTGCAAATAAATTACAAAGTTAGAGCCATTGTGTCTACCCCCACCCCTAGAGTTTAATTATTCAATAGGGGTGGGAGGAAAAATTGATTCACACAAGAATCAATTCACATATTTCAAAACTCCGTTCTTGTATGTAGTTAATTATTGTTATAATTTCTCCTCACTATGTTGACTGGAGTGAAAAGGCAGAGCTGTGTCAAAAGGGCACAATGCAGCTCCCAGACAGTGTCAGCTGGTCCAGGGAAGGCAAGCCTTTGGGGACATTTAAGATTTATTCACTTAGTAACTTGCTTTGCCAGAGAAAGAGGAAGTATTTCTAAGCACAGTACAACATGACATTGACAATAACCAAGTGGAGCGCCAAAATTCACACCAGCACCAGCAAATGGACCGGTGTTTCAAATTAACGTGTGTGAAAGCAGACGGAAAATCTGGTGGTGCTCATTCATGATTAAAACAATGCCCTTCCTCTGCACAATGTTGTGCCACTTAAACCCTGTCTGCAAACAGCATTGACACTGACGGGGGACCTGACTGCTTTCACAAACCAGTCAGTGGCGACAAGACATTACATTTGTCATCGTGCTTTGTCGTTCCCATTTCTTTATCTAAACCTACACAGAGCAGATGGAGTGGTAACTGTGTGCAGTCTACAGCCTTATACATGATATCTGGACACTAAATTTAGAACACTTTTTCAAACAGTTGGCATGTGGTGCTAAGGAATTTATTTCTGTTTTCTGGACTGTGACAAAGGGCCAACACACAAAATCAACAGTAAATGTTTACTGTCTCTTGCTGCCAACAGTACATAATCATATTATGTACAGCCTCAAGTGTACATAATTAGGTTACATACACTAAGAGTGACAGGAAGGAGGGATAAGGCCAACAACTGTCACAATCAGTGAACCTCACTAACAGGCAAAAAGGGGCCTTTCTGTGGTGTGCTCTTATTATCAGTTTAAAATATTTTCATGTTTAAAAACACTAATTAGATCCCCAAGAACTATCTAGCAGGTAAATCTCTCTGTGTGTTTGTTAGCTGAGAAGTAACAAGAAATCGTAGTAGAGAACTGCTGAAGATATTTCTGAGGTAATTCAGAAACAGTGTTGGATTTTATACTTTGCCAACCAAAAGCATCATTTTCCAATTCCCCCACTGATTAATGCGTATTTCTACAGCTTTTACATGCATGGACTGTGATTAAGGGCTTTTTAAGTTGGTTCAACTAACACTTGTTGTGCTCCTTTACTTCCAAAGGTACAGAAAAAACTCCAGCCTCTTACTTCTAATTCTATAGCTAAAGGCAATACATCTCTAAGAATAAGAAGCATGTTTTGCAAAGCTGCACAAGACAGCTAATGTTAGGTCATAAACTTTCAACTTTTGAACTTTCGTTGACTTTTATGCATATTTGGGAACAGAGAGTTAAGAGGAGACGTAGGGGGCGGTATGCTTGTTTTCTGCGTGCAAAGCCAAACACCCTCTTTCCGCCAGTGCCTTTTGATCTCCTGCAATCAACCACAAACCATTCAACCGTTCCATAAATGGAAAGAAAAGCGCCTGAAAATACAATGACAGTGAAATGACACATTAAAGGTGACATATTATGCAAAATGTACTTTTTCATGGCTTTTCAGTAAGTGTCCCTGGTGTGTCTAGAGACCCCCAAAGTGGAAGAAAAGACCATCCTCTCTCTCTCTTCCTCCTTCCTCCATCTATCAGAAAACGTGTGTAATAATGAGCTACTTAGATTTGCACCCCATGGGGGGCTTTAACACAGAACTACCTGCAGCTAGGTGACCATCCCTGCCCACAGAGTACCTGCTGAATCGACCTCGCTGTCCGCCATAGTGACTTCCTAGCTGTGGCAGACCTGGTACTGTGGCAGGAGCAAAGCACACTGTTGTTGGCTGTAAGAACATGCAGAACATGCAGGCCTTGGGGTACTCCCATAATCTGAGCATGTGATGACCCAGCTGGTGAACTTTATTTTTAGTTGTTGTTGTGTTGGTTTTTTTTCTAGGATTTTGACGGAAATGTCTCAGAGAGGGCCAGTACACAGCAAGATTCACTTTAAAACTGAGGATCAGGATGGATCGACTGTCCGTGACACCAACTTCAAACTTGGAAGCCATTGCCTTTGCCATTTTTATGTTGTTTTGTTGTTAATTTTGCAAGCAAGCCCGTTGAAGTCAGTGTTAGTATGCTTCATGACTAATACAGCTTAGCTTCTATTGGAGACATCCGGGGGCAGTGCCTTACGTCATGGGTCATACAGAATGTCAAGTGTTTGATACATGTTCTTGTCAGCTCACACTGGGTCTTCTTGTCACTTTCTGGAAAAGCTACAAAAACTGTAAACTAAAAAGTTGGTAATTAACTGAATCTTTGCCTTTACCCCAAGATTAAAGCTGCAGGAGATCTCACACCTAACTATAACTTCAAACAGAGATGCTTCTTGTTTTTTTTGTTAGCATCCATTTACAAAGATACTCTTAGACATTTGCTCCTTGTACTGCTGGCACAACTGTGACCATGACTAGACTTCCCTACAGATTTTTAAATGACTACAGCTAAATTACTATATAAATAGCAGTATTTACCGGCAGAAAACATCAGGAAAATGTTGTTCTTTTCTCCCCCATTTTGGATGAGCTTCCTGCTGGAACTTGTGCTGTTTCGAAGTTTTTGGTTAAGAAGCAGTAAAGTGTGGTTAAATGTCTTCTTATTTTACATTTCTGGCACCATACAGTGCAGTTAAAGTCCTTTACACAGGTTCCCTGAAGACCAAAAACACAGACCAATCAGGGCAGAGTGGGTTTTTTCAGAGACTGGAGCTGAAATGTGTTTCAATAGACGGTCAATAAAGCAATATGCAGGCAGACAGAATAAGAAAAATAAAGTGTTTTTGAACATAAATGTGTGTAAACATGTTCTAGTAGAAAACAGAAATCCAAGCATGAACCTGAAAATCAGTGTAATGTGTCTCCTTTAAGGAGAGCTGCAAATACTCAAAAAGGCCAAAACAGAGGAACTCCCGTCTTTTAAAGAAGCTTTGATCAAGTTAAACAAACCATTCAGTTCAGTCTTGGATAAAATGATTTACATTCGATAAAACACTGGTGCCTTTTAAGGCCCCTATGAAAAGAACCTTTACCTTCTACAGCGAAGACCTGAATACACACGAAAATACAGACAGGCACACACAAATCCAACCTTGCATGCCATTCAAAGAAGTATGTAAACATGAAAATCTGCAGGTATATTTGAATACAGAGACACACACATAAAAAAGATCACACAAAGAAGCACAGCATGTGCAAAAGCAGAAGCTAGAGGCAGCAGCGACATTACAGGCTGCAGTCACGCAGCAAAAATTCATCTTGTTCCCTCTGACTGGAGAAAATAAAAAATAAAGAAAAGCAAAAAGAAAATCAGACGGCACAGCCAACAGAGGGACCTGCCTCCCCAGAGAGAGCTGTGACTGTCTGTTACCCTCCAATCCACATGTATGGATACAAAATCACACATTCAACTTACCGTGGTGCACAGTCAGTCACCCATCCTGAAAGTCCTCACATGCATGCACACTAGGTATTGCCTTAGCCTTTTGCTGTTGAAAGGGGACATAGAGGGACACTGGTGCAAAGTACTGTCAGAGCTGCGATGTACTGGTTGTATGGGGGCCTCTGGACTTGACTCCACATTGAGAATATGTGAAGGGAGCATGGTCAAACTAAAACAGGATGTAATTTTCTCTTAATATGACAAAAATCAGCGCCAACTGTAAGTATAGCCCATTTTGAGGTGACCCAGTGGATCCCCCATACAGTTTCCTGGTCCATTGACCTCCTTTTGGGAGCCACGGCTTCATGCCACAAACTGCACTGGACCACAACGAGATTTCAAACAGAATCTTAACAGAGACTGGGGTAAATAGGTCAGGCCTAATGGCTCATTCCATTATGCTCTAAAAGGACATTAGAGGTGACACTCTACATGAAGCAACTTGTTATGAGTCCTTAATCTCTCAGTTCAGTCTCTCAGCAGCCATAAAACTGCAGTGAGACAAGAAGCTGACTAAGGAAAATGAGTGTGATAATAATGCTGTTAAAGAACTGCAGCGCAGAGTCCTTTTGGAGCTTCCCAGTCACTCCGCGCTGATCTCATTCTGCATTAATCAGCCAAAGGTCACGGTTACTATACATTAAGAAAAACTTCTTTTTTCCCAGGACTTGATGAGCAGGGTTATTCTCTCCTGCTCTGAGGCCCAGGCTCATTAAACATATGACCACTTTTGACCATATGTTGACATCAGCACCACACCACAAGGGATACGACACAGTTTAACATTTACACACACTACAGGGAAAACAGTCTACATGCTCAGGCAAAGTATGAAACCGTTCTGAATGTCTGTATCATGTTAGCAGTTTTTGTGTGTAAACGGACTGAGATCATTGTCAATAATGTTTGAATATCTGTGCTCTTGGAGTAACAGTGACTCGGGAAAGGATCTTTGTCCAGTTGATTGGACTTGAGTTTACCCTGACGTACTGTATGTCTTATGTATTCCAGTAAGTTGTTGTTTGTAAATAAACAAGCCTTTCCTCCAGAGCAGATTCAAAGCAGAAAAGAATCCGATGTCTGTCACCACAGTAGTGATGAACATGAAGAGAGAGAGAGAGAGAGAGAGAGAGAGAGAGAGAGAGAGAGAGAGAGAGAGATCTTTGACATGCACCTGACTAATGCCTCAGCCATGCGCTGGCACATCTGGCTGAGACAAAACACTCTGTACTGATGGTTTCTTCTGAAGAGTTCACATTCCAGTTGACACACCTATCACGGTGTGTCACTTTAACAGTACATTAAGTTTTACTCTGTGAGCTTACATTTACAGTAATGATCATTTACCAGAAACATTACAGGTCATACATTACTCTGTCTCCGCCTGTCCAGACAGGTGAAGACAGAGCAACATTTCCTGCTACAATATATATGAAAAAATCAGAACAAAATTCTTTACAAAAAATTCATGTGAACTCCAAGATTTTAATTTACCCTCGGACCAGACTAAAACATCTACTTGGAGAAAATAGTGTCAGTGCCATAGATGCAGCAAGATGACAGTCAGTGCATGTCACAGCCTAAGAGACAACCAACACAATAACATAGTTCATCCCGTCACAAATCACACTCTGCCTTTTTATTTACTCCTTCACTTCAGGTTTTTTTCCCTTTAAAATTTATGTCTATGATTTTGTATTAATGCATTGTTGTTAACTGTTTGTGAATTTTCCCTGTCTTAAATTTTAACTGTGCTTTGGCAACACATATGAAATGGCATGGCAATAAGGCGTATTGAATTGAACTGAATTGACAGAGAGAGACAGAGAGAGAGAGGGAGAGAGAGAGAGAGAGGGGAGCAGCAGGTGGAGGATGGAGATGGTGTTGATGTGGATGTTAATACTGGGGTAAATACAGCAAACAGACACTTCGGTGTCTTAACAAAACAGAAAATATTAGTGGATTAATTGGTCTAAATCATAGTAATCCCTAATTGTCATTGTTATAAATAATGAGTCCTGAGTAAGGCCCTGTCTACATGTATAGATATTTTTGAAAAAGGATATTTTGTCTACGATTTGGCCTCTCGAGGTTTACGTCAGAGTCCTGCACGGGTCGAGTTTTCAAGATCCGCCCCTACCCGACCCGGCGACGTACAAACCCGCACCCGAACCGCAAACCCGCGCATCAGGCCAATTAGTACCGCAACCCGGTCCGACCCGTTGAAACACGACCCGCAGCCCGACCCGTAACCCGGATTTAAAGTAATCATTTTGGGTCATATTGGCTGAATATTGAACAGCATATCGCCACAGTTAAGGTGCCAGTAAGTAAACAACGACCTGAATGAAGCAGCTCTCACAATAAAAACCTGACTTCAGCTCCATCATCAACCCTCTGTGTTCTTCTCCCATACGAGTGTAAAAGCACTCGTTTGTTACGTTTAATGCTTTTAAACTTTTAATCTATGTAAAGGAACTTTACATGTGTAATAATAGACTTACTTTCTGTCCAGAGCGACGTTCAGCAGTTACGAGCCGTCACGTGTTTTTAGAATCCATCGAGGAGAGAAGTAATCCATCAGGGAAACACTTCAGAAACATTATAAAGTGATAGTTGTACGTTTTATCCACTTATTTCTCAAATACCTAAATAATTATTTACTGTTTTGGAAGCGGCGCTTGTTAGACGGTGGCAGCCATGTTGATTCTGTCGTCCAATCACAAATTGTGTTATTAGATGGTGAAACGCGTGTAAACAGCTGAACCAATGACCGTTGCGGAATAGCGGAGGCAATCCTCAGAGACTAAATAATGACCAAGATAGTTATCTGTAGTTTACCGAACTAATGACTGATGTGTTTATCTAAAACCCGCGATCCGACCCGCATGTTATTTTTTCCACCCAGATCTGAACCCGGGAAAAAAATTTTGTTTTTAAAAAACCACCCGCAAATCAGCTGTTTTTGCGGGTACCCGTCGGGTGCAGGACTCTGGTTTACGTTACTAAAACAGAATTTTTTGAAAATGGTAATAGGTTTTAATAATGGTTTCATAGGTTTGAAAAAAGAAATACTATTGTTCGATGTGTTCCTGCCAAAGAAAAAAACTACACAGACTCTTCTTCTGTGGCATTTGACTTATCACTGGCATCGCCTTTATTGCCACCTACTGGCCTGACAGGCATTTGGAGTCATTTTCGCGTTCTGGGGTGGACAGAGATATTTTGCAAGACGAAAGTTGTGTGAACAATTTATTTATTTATTTTTTTAAACACAGGAGACAGACATTGTTTTTATCACTTTTAAGAATATCTGCATTGGTGTACACAGGGTCTAATTAACTGCAGCTATCTGGGATGGAACATGAACTTGTAAACACATCTACTGTAAAGTCACTCTCCACGGCGTTCAATTCAAACAGACTGATAGTAATCAGGGCAACATTAGCACCCCCTCAAGTGAGATGCATTGTTTTAAGCTGTGGTGGCAGTGTCTCCTTCTTTAGAATTTTAAAAATGCTGCAGTTTCAACAATCCTTGACTTGGAATCCAAAGAGAGGTTATTATCTTGAGAGACAAAGAACAGTAGCCTCATAAAATATCAGCATGCATCAATCAAAGCAGACATTAGCTCATTGGGCCTTTTTTATGCAATATTTAAATATTTGTTAAGAAACTATTAAGCTGCAAACTAGCACCTGGCATCTAATCCACAGTGGAATTTGTCATTCACGCTTCATTTATTTGAAAGAAGTTTTCAGACAAGCATTTTAGCTTCTTTCATTGTTTAATCTAGGATGACAATACAGACTAATGACTAATGAGGGCGATTGTTGTTGAACATCAGTGTCCTGATTGACTGCAGTTTACTGTTGTCATCATGTAGACACAATTACACAGCTGACAGCTAGACAACCTGTCTGTCTGTGGTGACAAGCACACAATTACATAAGTCCGGATTACTTGTCAAGTATTAAAAGCTGTGGTAGTGTGTGTGTATGTGTGTGTGTGCGTGTGCCAACTAGGCCAGTATATCCCTAGGCTTTATTCAGCACAGTAGTCTAATCTAATCACACTGGCTAATTGTACAGACTTGTCTCAGCCTGATTCTCTAGTCTCATCTGTCAGTCTACCTGCGGTCTCTTTCTGTCTGTTTGCCAGGATACTTTTATTTTTTTACCTCCTTTCACTTGGTATGTCCTTTTACTTTTATTTATTTTTCTTCTCTAAAGTTGAACTGGAATTCGAATTCACCCTTTGCTAAGTCCCAACCTTGGAAAGCAGACTGGCTAATCATAGCATAACAATGGCCAATTCTGACCATGGTCCAACAACTATACGGCTCGGCTCCATACAAACTCATGCGACTGTTTAAGATTTTCTTCATTTTCAGGCTGGTGTTGTGGGTTTCAAGATAGTCACGGTTGAACGTTGTGCCTGAGCACATGAAATAATAAAACTGGTTACCTGGAGAGGTTGAAAGGAGATACACATTTATTAAGTAAGTCAGATCGGGCACAAATACCTAACAGAACATAAGTACAGCACAGTAATCATGAACTAGCACTTCTTTGCTACTTTAACTACTGAAAGTATACTGTATGTATAGACATGCTTTTGCTTTTAATGATTGTAACAGTGAATAAAGACCTGCCCTGCTTTACAGGAACAGTGTTGCTCCGATATTGTCGTTCACTCTTACATTGTGATCTATAGGCTTTAGCTTGTCTTTTGTTTTTAACCTGTTTTTCGCTGCTCAGTCAGTTTGAATATATATTTCAAATGCATATTTAAATCCTTCAGTTGCAGTTAGTGACAGTGTCGGCTCCACGGTACCTCCAGCTTGGCAGAGTAGCAGTAGCTGACGAAAAAAGGGTGGGGCTTAGCGAAGGGTCAATCTCCTTACCTTTAGTCTAAGGGACACAAACTACAGTATAATATTACAATTTTCAGAGGAGGATAAAGCATGCTGGAGCATGTAGTAGGTCTGTGTAGCTCTACAGACATTGAGACAGCACACTTTTCAAATTTCCATCTTTTCTTACTTTCGGGGGACAGGTCCCCCAGGTCCCTGGTGGCAATTATACACAAGAACATAGGGAAAACATCTATCAACAACAGATGCCTCCAGCTGGTTAGTTGAGTGTGGCTGAACTGAAGTGATATTTTGAACTATTTTTAGTGCTCGCCATGCAGATATTGTACCAATCAAGTCACCAGTATCATCTTTTGGAAGCAAAATAGTTGTCCTCAGGACAACACCAATTTTAATGTCAGTTCGAATTTGATTAATTTGTTTCTTTTCTTACCATTTGCTCTGTGAATACAGATTTTTCTGGCTATAAAATCACCAGGAACAACTTCAACAAGTTTCCTACATTAAGTATGAAGCAAGGAAGAAAATATGGAGGAATGCAAGGGAAGATGAGGTACTAAACTGTGGTCTAACCTGAGGCTCTAGTCATACTGTATCACACTGCTATCACTTCCTGTATGATGACTCATTCTGTTTCCTATTTCCTTCCCAGGACCCTGTAATGATACAGTATGTTTGCCCCGTAACAAATACCAAACTGGGACTCAGGCAGTGTGTGTGAATTCATATGTTCATGGTGGAAGGCTTCATTTATGCACACACACACACACACACACACACACAGGTTGCTCCTGCCTGAATCATACGTCTTATCTTACCAACATAAACAGGGATTCTTTACCTCAAGCAAACACATTCTTTAAACACGCATCTCTTCCCTCACACACACACACACACACACACACACACACACACACACACACACACACACACACACACACACACACACACACACACANCACACACACACACACACACACACACACACACACACACACACACACACACACACACACACACACACAGTATATATCCACAGAGTATCATTAAACCCTCACCAACCCCAGCCAGTATATGCCCATAACAAAGGTTCAGAGATGTGTTATTAGCGATAATGTGTACCTACACTGAGAAATTCACACAGTGATGCCATAGCTCAGGGCTATGGCATCACTGTGTGAAGCTATAGATTTTTATGCTGTTGTTTTCAGGTCCTTTTGGTTTGTGAGATAACACAGAATGGAGAGAAAGGGAAGAAAGTGAAAGGGAAGAGCAGGATTGTTTGAACTCACAGGAACATGGGAGTGTTTAAGAGACAGAATTACAATGTCAAGCATGCCAGTATAAAAGGAACATGTCTTGCATACAATAGTACCAACACTTGAAAATAATGGAATGATATTTAATATCTTATACACAATATTGAGTCTTACGTAAAGTGGACTCACTGACCTGATGTATAAGGTAAGGAATCTCTGGGATGCTGCCTTTGAAGGTACGCTATATAAGACCACAGACTGTATAATACAGATGAACGCCTCTCCACTTCCTCCCACTGTTCAAACATGATGCCAAAATATCCCAGACACAGGTGCTACCAACTTGCGCTGGTGATGTCATTTGAAGCCAGAGTCTGTGCAGTAGTGATCAGCCACAGTACGGAAATCCCATCCACACACCCACCCGACTCGATCACTAGTCAATCACAGCTGTCAATCATGCGTTAAACCCCCTTTCTATTGCATCAATTAACCAATTAAAACCAAACTTATAAACAAAAAATGTACGCCTGAATGTACATCAACATCAGAACTACCTAAAATGATAGAAACCATCTTTGGGAAACCTATACTACAGCCAGCCACCAGGGTGGTTTGGGCAATTAAGATGTTTTGGCTTTACTTTTGGGAAGCTAATATGTCGTCCGTCATTATATACAGTCAATATACAAGACTTATGCAAAATACACTCTCTGCAGGTGCAACGATGAATGACTAATCTGTGAGACTGAGGGCTTTTTTTTGGAATTCAGCTGCATTGCCCAAACCATGGAGAAACCTCTTAGGTCTAGATTTTGGACTGGATCAAGTAGTAGTAAAGTATCTAATCTCACCTTGGTGTAAATAAATATATAACTTCAGAATTTGTAAAAAAATAAATAAATAAAATAAAATCACGAAAAGGCAACATTATGTTCAGCATTAAAGCTGAACCCGTATTGGATTTTTTTTTTCTTTCGCAAATACAATACCAGTATTTGAAAGTTGACAAAACTCTGTATTGTTATATTGACCAGACGTTATCTTTGGCATTTCTGAACTGCAAATTATTGTCATTTATCAGCCATCATAAATGCCAATACCAAAATATCTCAAAAGCTCATATCAACCAACAAAAACTCGCCAGGACTGTGTAGTCCTGGTCCTGAGTCTGGCGTTATTCAGGTTATGGTGTTTGCATGGAGCACAGAGTAGCTCAGTTTGATATATTACAGTATGTACACCCAGAGGCCAAAATAAAGGAAAAAAGCTGAATAAATGAGTGCATAAAAATAATGTGGTTCATATGACATGGCCTTAACAGTCAGCAGATCTCAACCCAACTAAAAACATATGGGACATGTTAAATGCAAATCTTACTAAAACAATATGTTGTCTCTTTAGTTTGTCTTTAGTTAATTATTCTGTGTGACTGCATCATAATTCTGATGTCTGATCACTATGTACTGTCTGCGCAGACAAGTCTTTGACTTCTTCACATCCCTTTGGCTTGACTGTGCAGACTCTGATACATGTGAGGATGAGCCTAGTTTGTGTTATGGTGGCTTGGACACCGAAACATTTTAACACTGTGTGCTGGTTTGGCTACTCCTTCTTATCACCAGTGATGGAATACAAGAGCAACAAATAATACTGAACTCAACCTCTACATTATTGGTGTCAGAGCTTCACTTTCTCTTTAGCATGACGATAACTATGACTTTGTTGTCATGCTGAACACAGAACCTGACCTGGTATTTACATGCCACACCGTTACAACTTCTACATACCCATGTCTTTGAAACAAGGGTATGATATCAACATGCAAGAACACATCAATAGGATACTCAAAAAATCCAATCATATGACACCATCCTCATATCAGTCTCCCAGCAGACATTTCCTCTGGGAAGTGGAAACCTTTCTTCTATTAAACATCAGATGAATGAGTTACTTCTAATGTGTTTGAATGATCAGAGCAGCACCATACTGCGGTGCAGCAAGCAGGTAAAACCAAGACTGTATGCACCTTAACAGGCTGTTCTCATGCGGTGTTACTATGCATACCTACGAAAAGTAATGCACCAGTAGTTTGTATATAGCCCAATTAATGTTGAAGGCTGCCATCACCTCACAAACACACTAATGGGAGTAAAGAAGGAAGTAATATAGAGGGCAATGTCTGCGTAATGAGGCAGTTTGGGGTGGTGGATTGGTCAAACAAAAACAGGACTTTTCCTGGTGTTTGTGTCCTCTGTAAAACCAAATGAACTTTGAGTTATTTTAAGTAATGTCGTCATAAATCTGAACTAAGTAACTTTATGCTAACTACGTAATGTGACAATGCCAAACCATGATTGTTTTCCTAAAACCTAACCTACATAACTTTACTTTCCTAAACCCTAAACACAACTTTAAGTCAAGTGTGTAACTTTATGTTAAGTATGCAAAGTGACGACGCCCAACCAAACCTAACTGGTAGGGGCAGTAATGTGATGGCTGCTAATTCGTTAGATATCATAAGAGCAATTGTATGTGCATTTTTGTAACAAATCATATGAGGATATATTTACCTGAAGAATGCTTTGCACATATTCACATCTTTACTTGTAATTCTTCTTCATAGACTAGAGCAGCTGTTTGTTTGTTTGTTCCTGTCAGTCCAAATTAAATAATCTTTTTCATTGAGTTTGATGTTGTAGTGCTTTTTATTTGGATACAAAAGAGTTCTGTACAATATACAATAACTTTGTCATTTCCCATCTCTGTTAGCTCAAACAGAGAGGATAACAAGTAGCTGTGAAGGAAACAAATCGGTGGGCAGGGGTTGAATGAATGTAGAAAATTCCACTTTAATCTAAAGCACTGAGAGGAAGCTGCTGTATAGGAGTCTGGTTGGTTGATAAATGAGAAAAATGTCTCACCTCTCTTCTCGATGTCAGGCTGCTGAAGAGGAGAGGAGAACAACAAGAGGACACAAGGAAATGCCTCAGTGCATGCTGCTACAAGACACTCAGATACACATTCTGGACTGCAAACTCTTCAGTATACATATTGTGTGTACATTTACACACATGTATAGACAAGTATATTCACATAATATATCCACACTGAGGCACACACGCAGGCTTTGCAGCGGTAAGCTATTTATACAAACAAGCCAATCCCGCTCAGACAGGGTGAACTGCAGAGGTATAAAATATGGGGCTGCGGAGACAGGATGGGATAAACACTAACAACAGAATAGAGAGAGGCTGCTGAAAATCTCATTAACTGTAAATTGAAAAACAGACTAAAAATGTCTTCCAGAGCAATAGCTGAGGCGGCCGCGTCACTTTTTCATCTTCTCTACAACTTTCGCGGGTCGATACACCCCCACTTTCTCTCTCGCCCTCCCTCCTTACCTCTCACACAAACACATATATTTTCAGTGAGAGGTTAGACGTGTGTGTTCTTCTTGTAGTTTTATCCTTCTTGAGTTTTACACTTTTGGAGTCAGGGTGTTTATTACACAGGCAGGTCATTTTGGCTGGTTCCACTCCCAGGAGTGGAGCACAAAAATATGGGCCCTGCGTGTATACAGCCTCAGTGGGCACCATTACTCTCATAATATGTCCACTCTTATATGTACGTGCAGTGCTTAATTTGTAAAATTAGAAGTAGGGGAACACTTTGGGCCTCTGAGAGAGCAGTGTTCCCCCACTCCCAAAAGTGCGGGAACATTTTTTTAAGCGGCACCCGAGCCGCCTCACTGCGCAACTCCGAATGGAATGGTTGTGACATCTAGTGTTGTCACGGTACCAAAATTGGGACCCAC